>NC_141287.1:12161223-12321223 GCF_037954325.1 Fistularia commersonii | reverse complement strand
CGAGCTATTACAAATTAATTAACTGCTATGTTATTACTATGTTATTCACATCATGGGACAAGCTTAAAGGATGGGTTAGTTAGCTCTAGTAAAGACATCAACAAACATTAATTCATCCCTTAGTTGTCCGTGGAAGGCACTGATATGAACCTGAGCTATTACATGGTAATTATTACATTATTACTGTGGTATTACCAGTCGTTAGCCGTGAGCCGCCACATTAATGACAGCTAACCTTTTAACAACCGCCACCTTTGCATCTGCTGAGCATTCACACGTTCATTTGGAGGTCAAAGGTCATCCCGGTTTCCGCTATTCCAAAAGTCAAAATGTATCATTTCTTTTTTGGTAAAGCCTTTCAATCTACATCTTAAAATACATTTGGTTTTTTTTTAAACGGTCCTGAAAATTTAACATAAACATTATCCGAGCGAACGCTTATTACAGCGTTATACACGATAACTAATTAAGCCTCGTGCATGGGAAAAAAATAGGAATCTTTTAACCCTGGGACGCCTCCTAAAAGGAAAGGACACTTATCACTATCTTACAAGTAATTCGGAATAAATAGTTAATGAATAAACAGGCTGGCGATGGGAGGTGTGTGTGTGTGGGGGGCACCTTTATAAAAAACAAACAAAAAAAAAAAAACACACCTGACGCATCGGGAGGCCGCGGCGACAACCTGCTTCTCACGGTCGCCGACTCATTTACATCATCAAGGCTTCCTACATGTCAGCTTTGAGGGCTGATGGGCGGGAAAGCACTCGAGCGTGCGCACACACACACACACACACACAAACACACACACACGACCATCTCCAGTGCCATCCTCTTGGGGAAACAACAGCAACGCCGTCCTCAACCCCGCCTTCCCACCTCAGGAAACAATCCCCCTCCATTACCAGTCAAGGATTAATTAGAATATTAAAAGCGGCGGCGGCCCCCGGTGAGAAGTCCGCAGATGTCGGAGGGAGGCCGCAGAGCTGCAGGATGAAGGCCCGGCAGCGTCCCGCCGAGTTAATCCCACTTAATCCAGGAGAGACGGGCTGTCAGATCTGGCCAGGAGGAGGAGAGGAAGAGCGCTTAGATACATTTTAATGGCTGTTTAACAATCGCTCCTGAATGGAGCCATGAAGAGGCCCGCCAGAGGATTCCCATAGAATTAGTCAAGGACGTGAGGATACAAGTGTGTGTGTGTGTGTGTTTGGACTAAAAAGGGGCTCGCGAGGGGGGACCCCCTGGCCTGCCCGCTCATTCTGTCTCTCTTGTAAAACCGATGGGGTTTTAATTAAAGAAACGCCGCCATTGTGTTAGCGACCGCGCCGCCATTGTGGGGCCGATCCGGCTCGGTTTCCGCGTCTTTGTTCGTCGATTGCTCATCAATAACAGCAGTTTGAGGACAATAACCATTTGAAACGGGACGCGAACCCCGATGCCGACGTGCACGTTCGGCTTGTCGGTTGTAAAAAAGAGGTTATTAAGGCTTTATCCTGCGCGGCCACAACTTGTTGAATATCTAAGGAGTTTTTAACATTAATAACCATATAATTAATGGCATGTGTTAGTAAATATATTCATTAATGTGCTAGTGAGTAGTATACATATGTGATATATACACACATCTATATGATATATATACATGTACGTGAGGATGTACAAACACACACACTACTTATAGAGCAAGCCATATAGAAGTATCTCTAGATATATAGATATAATATATATCTATATATATATATAGATATATATAAGAATAGACAGATCTATCATCTATCAATGGTAATATTTGGTTATATTCTATATATTACCATCTATCAATGGTAATATATACATATATAAATCAAAACATGTATATATCCATTTCTATGTTTCTGTACATATATATGTACTGTGATTTTTCCGCAAACTTAATGATATATATATACTAATGTCTATGCCTATAATGTTGATAGATCTATATTTCTATATGAGTCAAATGGATACATAAATCAATTCCTATACATATCTAGATTTTTCTTTAAACATCTGTATATATACATTTGTCCTGATGATGTATTTATACACATACACACACACACACACACATCTAGATCATACACATACACACACACACATATATGTATGATACATAAACACCTATGTTATTTATATGCATCTGATCGATCTATCTATATACCTATATTTTTCTCTCTATATATATATACACAGGTCTATCATTGATCTATCGAGAGCATACGAATTTAAATCAATATGCATATCTGTATCTAGATTTTCTATACATTTACATGTATATATAATATATACTGTATACACACATCCATCCACCTATGTGCAGTATATATACAGCCCTCAATCCATATACATATCTAGATTTTTTTTATACATATATATATATATATATATGTATATGTATATAAAGCCAAATCTATCAATATATCTATAAGGGGAGTCACAAAGGCCCAGATGGAGGAGGAAGCGGACGGAGATGTCGGTGGGAGATGGAGGTGTTATTGGAAGAGGAGGTGTTTGGATGGGAGGAGATGCTGGAGCAGGTGGACGGGTGAGTGGAGGAGAAGGTGCAGGTGCAGGAGGTGTGACTGACCGCTGGTGTTCCAGACGGCGTTGCTCTGGTTCTTGTAGCCGCTCTTCATGCACTCGTCCACGTAGGACTTGGGGTCGCAGCCGGAGAGCAGGATCTCCCGCAGCAGCGCGATGTAGGCGATGGCGAGACGCAGGGTGTCGATTTTGGACAGACGCTTCTCGTACGGGAAGGTCGGGACGTGGCAGCGCAGCTCCTCGAAGGCCGAGTTGATGCTCAGCATCCGTTTCCTCTCCCGGATGTTGGCGGCGTGCCGCTGCACCTTGTACGGCTGCTGCGCCGCCAGCCGCCGCGCACGGCGCTTGCACGCCCCGGGAGGCCCGTCGTCCTCTTCCTCCTCGTCGTTGTCGTCGTCGTCGTCGTCTGCGGCGGCGGATGGAAGCGGGCCGCCGGTCTCCTGCGCGCCGGGCGACCCCGCGTCCAGGTCGGTGAAGGTGAGCTGCGCGTCCGGGAACACGGACGCGCACCCGAAGGACGACCACGGCGACAGCTGGCCGCCAGCCGCCGCCGCCGCCGCCGTGCAGTCCAGGAGGAAGGAGTCCAGCTGGGCCTGCAGCTGCAGGTTTTGCTCCACCTGGCCCCAGAAGGCGAAGTCCGACGCGCCATCGTGCTCCAGGTCGAACAGCACGTCCTCCATCCTTCGCGTCCGGGCCGCCGGGCTCGATCTGTGCGCGGCCACATCCGCGGGGTTAAATAGGGCCTCCGGGGCTCCGGGGCCATTCTGAAGGCTGAAAGGGAAACACTTGAGGACCCTTGTCACCCCCCGTCCACCCACCCCCCCCCCCCTCCCCTCGTGGATCATCCGTGGGCTTAAGAAAACGAATTAACACATGTCCAATTATAACCCCCCCCCCCCGCGCGGGACAAGTAGTCCCGCCAATATTGACAAAACGCACCCGGCGCGGCTCATTACGCGCCGCGGGCCGCGAACAGACGCTGAGTGGGCCGGTTTTATCCGCCGACAACAAACACTGTCACAAACAGATGAAGCCCCTTTCAACGGAACACACACACACACACACACACACACATACACACTTCCTCCAGGGAAAGTTTAAAAACTGTAGTGTTTGCCCACGCGTGTCTGTGGGGCCGGAGACAAAGTCCTCCGGGATGTTAATGTCCAGGTGGGGGTTTGGTGAGTGTGTGTGTGTTTGTGAGTGTGTGTGTTTATTTGGGGTTCTGTTTGTTGGGGCTGCAGCTGATATAAGACAAAGACAGGTGTAGCTCAAGTAGGTTTAGATCTATCTATCTATCTATCTATCTATCTATCTATCTATCTATCTATCTATCTATCTATCTATCTATCTATCTATCTACACCCCTTGGGGATGGATATATACACACATATATATGTATGTAACACACTCAAATAGGTGTGAATAATTTCGGGTTTGACTATACACACACACAAGTGTAATAATATGCATGTATAAATAAGTATGAATAATAATTTCTGCTTGACTGTATATGTATAGGAATTGATGTACACACACACATACAGCCAGGGTATGAATAATTTTCGGCTGGGCCGCGCACGCACACACACACACACACACACACACACACACACACACACACACACACACACACACATATATATATATACACACACACGGGGTATGAATAATTGTCTACTTGACCACATATATATATATATATACACACACACACACATATATATATACACATCTCCCTCGGTCTGGTGCTTCATGCAGGATCTCACCTCTCGGGGCATCAATGATCATGAGGAAGGTGAGCGATCAGCCCAATGGTCAATGACCTGGAGGGAGCTGGGACCACAGTCTCAAAGAAATCCATTAGTAACACACTACGCTGTCATGGATTAAAATCCTGCAGCACACGCAAGGTCCCCCTGCTCAAACCAGCACATGTCCAGGACCATCTGAAGTTTGCCAATGACCATCTGGATGATCCAGAAGAGTAATGGAAGAAGGTCATGTGGTCTGATGAGACCAAAATAGAGCTTTATGGCTTAACTCCACTCGCCATGTTTGGAGGAAGAAGAAGGATGAGTAGAACCCCAAGAACACCAACCCAACCTTGAAGCATGGAGGTGGAAACATCATTCTTTGGGTATGCTTTTCTGAAAAGGGGACAGGACCACCGCACCGTATTGAGGGGAGGATGGACGGGGCCATGTATCGAAAGATCTCGGCCAACGACCGCCTTTCCCTCGGTGAGAGCCTTAAAGATGGGTCGCGGCTGCGTCTTGCGGCATGACATTGACCCGAAACACACGGCCAGGGCAACTAAGGGGTGGCTCCGTAAGAAGCATCTCAAGGTCCTGAAGTGGCCTAGCCAGTCTCCAGACCTGAACCCAGTACAAAATCTTTGGAGGGAGCTAAAAGTCCATATTGCCCAACGACTGCCCCTAAACCTGAAGGATCTGGAGAATATCTGTTATGGAGGACTGGGCCAAAATCCCTGCTGCGGTGTGTGCAAACCTGGACAAGAACTGCAGGAAACATCTGATCTCTGTAATCGCCAACATAGGTTTCTGTACCAAAAATTAAATTTGTTTTTCTGATGTATCAAATACTCGTCATGCAATAAAATGCAAATTAATTACTTCAAAATCATACAATATTTTTGGGGGGATTTTTGTTTGAGATTGAAAAATGACAGACCTCTATATGCTTTGTCAGTGGGAAAAGCTGAAAAATCAGCAGTGTATTAAATACATGTTCTCCCCACTAAAGACACACACACACACACACACACACACATTCATGCATATATATTCATGCAGTATTGATTGCACCAGAAGAGGAAATAACATTCCATGGCTGCTTTTCGGGAGACACTTCCGACTTGCTTGTGTGTGTGTGTGTGTGTGCGTGTGTGTGTGTGTGTGTGTGGGGGGGGGTAACTGCTGTCAGTACCTCCTGCCCGCCTGCCAGCCGCATCCCCCAGCCAGCTGACGGCCCTGCTGAGGGTGCACGCTGTCACACTCAGGTTCCCCATGTTTTGTTTGGATGGGGATTCAAGTAGTGTGTGTGTGTGTGTGTGTGTGTGTGTGTGTGTGTGTGTGCGTGCAGGGTGATAATCTGCACATCAAACAGTGACGCAGAGAAGACTGGAAACTTTTGTGGATAAGAGTGAGATCATTTGTCTCCATGTCAATTGAAAACACCTGCGACATTTGCTGTTTGTTGTCATAGCTTTATACAGTGTGTGCGCATGTGTGTGTGTGTGTGAGGGTGATCTTACGTGCACGTGTCCAGGAACCTACAGCTTCAGGCCAGGTTGAGTGCGCCCAGGACACAGTGGCGCCCAGGACGGCCGGACGGCGGTTCAGCATTCTTGCTCTCTCTGGGGAGCGATGGCCATCGGCGGCATGGAAGTGAAAAACCTGCTCCGTGATGCATTCAGGGGACGGGCCTCCTCGCTGTCGCTTCCCAGAAACAAAGCAGCGACCAGAAAAGCCGCCAGAAGGACCTGGAACTGGTGAAAAAACTGAATCAGAATTAAAGGTGGAATTGGATTGGAGAGCCAGAAACAGATGGGACCAGGTGAAAGGTCATTGGAGGCCAGACGTTCCCATAGTTAGTAAACATCACATGCTGGACCGATCCAACTCTCCAATTCGTCCCGTTTATCCCAAAACCTTTCAGGATGTGTATAGCGTAGGTGTTTGGTGATTGGTGGAACTCATGAGCTATCACCCATGACCGGGTTCTTCTAGCACACCACCATTTTTAAGAACTATCCCGCTTGCTGGTCAGATGTTTTCTTGCAACAAGATGGAGAGAACCAGTGGGAAAATGAGCGAGGAAGAGGTCCAAGCTCTTCTGGCCTGCTGCGCCGCACAGGGGCTTCCAGGGCTCTCGGAGGAATGTCAACATTTTGGGCCGAAATAAGTCCAGAGTTAGCTAACAGTGGGCTTTCTTCACAGCACAGGGAGAAAATAAAAACACTTCAACCCATCTGATAGTCTATGGTTCTTACCCCCGCCGCGCGGCATCTCCACGTTGGCTCTGTCGACCTTTTCTTCTTCACAGTGGTTTGTTTTCTGAGTGTGAGCTGGAGGAGGCTACTTCCTGGAACCAGATTCAAGCTGGACCGTTGTGTTCCTCCAGTGTGTCCCGGGCCTCCTCCTCCTCCTCCTCCTCTTCTTCTTCCTCCTCCACCTCCTCTTCCTCCAGGCAGTCCCTGCCATGGTCACCTCACCAGGCAGACGTCCAGGAGACCAGATGCCTGGCGCTCCTTCCTGCCACAGGGTTTGACATTCAACCAAATATCAACATCAGGAGAGGAAGGTTAGTCGCAACAAGACAGACTATATGTGTGCGGCGACCCCTGAAGGGAAAAGCCCAAAGGGGAAGATCAACATCGGGCTCTTGCGGTCCCACGGTGTTCAGGAAGTAGATCGTGACCGCTAAAGATGGATGTGTCCCTGCTTCTAAGGTGGAGCTGTGTGATGTCCCAACGTCTTCGGCTTCGTGAATGTGGACACGTCCGATCCGGAACGACTCGAGACGATTAATCGTTTGGTGTCATTGTGAGTAACTGACATGAACGTCGACTCAATAGTGATAGGGAAAGAGATTGCCATGGCAACAAGGACCCCATCTCACCAACTACATGCAGTAGACTTTCCTTTTTCCGAATATCCCTGCAGACGATGGTCGCCTTGTGTTTTTAGAAAAATTCATTTTAATGAGGATCGTCCTCCTGAGGTGATCGGTAGCCCCTTGCAACACACACACACACACACACACACACACACACACTCAGTGGCGTTTGCGATGGCCACGATAGACCTCTCGTCATCCGCACTGCAAAACACAGATTAGCGACCCGGGGGCCCGTGCAGCCATGCATGTCCTGTTTGTTTGGCCGGCGAGGCCGATAAACATCGCTGTTCCGCGAGCCTCTGTGATCCATCTCGCCCGGCCTCCCCCCCCTTCCCCACCTCGCCATTCTCACAAGCCGGGCCCGGGTGCAACCCTCGGCCACGGAGCGCCCCTTTGATCCGCGCTGGGACGGAGCCATTACAGAGTCACGGCACATTGGAGCGATAGCTTTAGAGCAGAAGTTAGCCTTGACCACAGATCAGGGTCCGAGATAGAAGTCCACCCGCCCCCGCCAGCTTCACCTTGACAATCAGCGCCGCGGTAACTTGACTAACAGGGGGAGGGAAAAAAAAAAAAAGGGCCCCCGCGTCATCAAAGGCAGCGGCGGCGCTCGACTGAATGAAAATCACGCAGGAAATGCCTGGGCTGATGGCGTGCCAGGGTGGCATGCATAGCAAGTATTTTTGCGGATAACACGCATTCCCCCGCGCAGGCTGTTAGCCCGCCTTTGGGCAACAACACGCTCGAAATGTGTCCCAGACACATCGGGGGGCTTCTGAACTCGCCAGACAAAGACGTCCCGGGTCTCTAAGTTAAGGAGCAGCTCCCCTGGCTGCGCTCCCGCTGCCGTCGGCGCCGCAGGCACCAGTCTGGAAAAGGCATCACCGTTGTAAAGTGGGCCTTAAGCAAACACCCCCCCACACACACTATACCTCAGCCCCCCCCCCAGTCTGATAGGAGCTGTGTGTGTGTGTGTGTGTGTGTGTGTGTGTGTGACAACAGGTGTTATTTAGATCAAGGGATTTTACATGCTAGCACGTGCTAACGGCACGTCATTACCCCCTGCTGTTGTCATGTACGCAGGGGCGCCGCGCATGCATTAAAAAGGAGGGGTTATCATTGTTAGCGACGGCTAACGGGTTTGACTATTCCCATGAAAGCTTGTGACGATTCCCGGCTCTTGGTCAAATCCAAGCCAGGAATCTCACCTCGAAGTGAGTTGGCTTGCAAGGTCAGCTCTGTGAAAACACACACACACACACACAAACACACACACGCACACACATGTACGCCTCCAACATTCAAAGATGTGAAAAACATTTGCGGCGCGCATGCAATGCCAGGCTACATTGCTGAGCTGCCCACCGATCTGTTTGTTTACTTTCCAACATGGGACTTTCCAAAAGGTCTGAGGAAAGTGACAGTGAGTGAGAGTGATGATTTTATTTCCTTTATTTTAATCCTCAAATTGTGAGCGAGTGAATGAATGGTGACACGTCTCTTTAGGACATGTGACCGAGAATGTGAGAGATGTTACGTTTCCAAACGAAAAGCAAACGAGATGGTGAATAACTGTCTCTATATGACATCTGAATGAGAGAGTGAATGGTTGGACGTCTCTATATGTGGCAGACCTGCCACAACTGACTGCATCATAAGCAGTAATGAATGAATGAATGAATGGAACACAAGTGAAGGTCATTCCAGTCGGAGAGGACAAAGGTATGTCCCAATTTTAGCTGGGATGGGGAACTGCGATGCTGAGGTGAAAAGTCTGAGGCGGGAGGAGGTTCTTTCATTCATTCATTCATTCATTCATGACATCATTTATTTATTTGGACAAACTGGTTTCAGTTCTCGACCACGATAACAGGACTGTTGTCTTGGAGAAATAACGTGAGGCCCTGGTTCGAAGGAGCTGGACTGGGTCCACGGACAGCGGTGGGCTGACACTCGGCCTAAAAGACCAGCTGCTGGCTTTGTCCCCGGCACCGTCCCTCTTTGTCTCCCTGCAAGAAGCACGATTTCTGACTGAAAGGCGGAATTTAGGACATTCAGTCCAGGGACAATCGTCCGAGCAGAGTGGCGTTGGGGGGGCGGGAGGGGGGAACGGTGTCCAGATCAAGGTGATGAGGAGCTGCTAATGTGTGGCGACTGAGATTAGAGCACACCGGACTGTGGCGGTGAATACACCATTGAACACTGAGAGACCAGAAGGACAAAACAAAGAATGGGGAGCGGGAGGATCCTCGGCGTCGGGTGATTATCTGATCATCCGGTTGTCTCGTCTCCCCTGTGCAGATGAATGCCTCCCTCTCGGCAACAGATGGGGCCGGACCGTCTCAGACAATGAAGGACAGCGCAGAGTGTTTTCTGGTTGCATCTTAATTGATACTTGGAGGAGATCGGGTGATGCAAGTACTTTCATGCCTATCATGGCTGCAATGCTCAACCGGGGGTACGTGTCGCTCCATCGGGCGCCATCTTTAGATGCAAAGTGGCCTTGTAGATTATCGAAAGACACGCAAGCAAATGTTAAGCAGAGGCGAAACAGAAATGTTGTAAAGATAATGTGAAATGACTCGCAAATCAAAATGGGAATGACCAATGGAAGCATCGCCACAACCGGCAATGACAACCTCAAAAAGGTGGATGACTTCAAATACCCTTACTCCCCTGTTTGAACCAACGGAGACACCCTGCCAGATGCACGGACTGGCACAGGCACAGGCTGGCTGAATTGGAAGCAGGTCAAGGGAGTCCTCTATGAGTGTAAAATACCCGTCCACTTGAAACCAAAGATTTTCAAGTGCGTTATCCGCTCTGAGCAGCATCCGCAGAGATCCAAACACTGCATCAGATCTGAGCCCAAAGATGAAGGTCTTGACTTGCCGGTCGATCTATGTTCACAGTCTCACCTTTGGTCACCTGCACTGGGTAGTTACCATAAGAATGAGAAACAAGCAGTGGAAATTATTTGAGTTGCTCCCTTCGAGATAGGCTGAGAAGCGTAGTCATCCAGAAGGGGCTCAGAGAAGATCTGCTGCTTCTCCGCTTTCAAAGAAGCCAAATGAGGTGACTTGGGCACTTGGTAAGCACGCCTCCTAGATACCTCCCTGGTGAGGTACTCCAGCACCTCCCATTATGAGGTGGCCTGTGAACACTCCAGGATTTCCCTTGAAGGTGTAGCAGGAAGAGGCAAGAGAAGGGTATGTCTAGGTCTCTGTCGCCCCCAAACTCCAGATAAGTGGCGAAAGATAAATGGATGGATGGATGTGCACCCTGTAGCTTTATATGACTGAAAGTAGGTCTGCAACAGTCAAGCAGAAGCAGGCTTTACATATGATATGGAGATACCTTGACTACTCTGCCTCACATGATTCGATACTGCCAGAAATTAAGTATGTGCTGGAAGCACCAATGGTGGTATGCCCATGCCGGGACGGACACCGACCTCGTGGATGTCCCAAGAAGCGGTGGGTCCGTTGACTGACAGCAGACATACGACTTACTGACAACGTGGACGATTGAAAGGAGTGGAGATCAGCTTGCAGAGAAGCGGACCCTGCAGCCACCCGCAGGACAATCGCTAGGAAAATGATTCATGTGAAATTGCTGGAGAACGTGAAGTTATGACTCGTACGTGAGGCACCATCTGAAATGATTACGAGATCGCGAGACATTGTAAGCTACTTTTGCACTGATTTTGGTGAAAAGCACATAATCGGTTTGCGGATCGGGCTAATCTGTTCGAAACACGGAGCAACATAGTGGAGCGTCTTCGTACAAAATACAAACCCCTGGTTCATCATGGCAAAACACTGGACCACAAGCAAGCAACTTTTAAAACGGTTGTTTTCTGAATGGAATCCTGGTCCAAATAGCAGAAAACCAGCGTGAATGTGTGCCTTTTGACCTTGCTGGTATTTGTATTTGAAGACTTCTGACGATAGACCAAGCTATCGGTTCTATGGACCACCGGTCATTAGTTCCTGCTAAGCTTTCTGGTTTCCAGCTGCAGCACGGAGAAGGCTGTGCGTCTGTCGCGTTGGCGACAGAAATCATGCTGTAAAGCCACTGGCCAAAAGAACATGGCAACAACAGGGATATGATTTAAGAACTGGTTTTAGCAGAGAATTGGTTCCAAATGTTCTGCTCCATCAGAATCGTACCTTTCTCTTAGCAATACCGGTGACTAAGACACTTGTTGAACAAATTTGTGAGTGTTGTTGAATCACCACGCTGGGTTTTCACAGTAGATGGAGTTTTAATACGGGGCATCGGCAGTGATGTGTTTTTTACGTCAACCCCAAAGTGATCGGTTTGCCAGAGCCCTGTATATCAACCAGGGGAGAAGGCTGCAGTAGCTGAGATTATAGCGGAAAAACCCAGCGAGCATCCAAGAAAAGTTCCTGGAGAGGATGCTTCGGATTGAAAAAAAAAAAAAAAAAAGCAAAACAGCTCCCATCTGAAAGAGCAATGATGACTCTATTATTTTCCCCCATGTTTTTCTGGCGACGGGAAGCCAGAGCGGCTCACTGGAGAGGAATCGCGCCTGCCTGGGGCAGCTCCGGAGGGAAGGGGTAGCCACTCGGTGGTCGAAGAGCTAGACGTCCACAGCAGCGCCGACCGTGAAGATGCGCGGCAATCAAGGGATAACCGAGGGAGTTTTTACATCATCCATTAAACGTCCGGGACTTTGGCGGTTGGAATGACAGGAGAGGATTCTAGCGACTGATTCCCGCTTGTGTGTAGTCATCACACTGATCCATACATTCACCAACATAATCAAAAGTGGTCAACCTTTGGAGTGACTTTAACACCAGAACTGCTAGCAGGTAAAATTAACCTGCATAAAGAAAACTACATACAGGACTGTCTCAGAAAATTTGAATATTGTGATAAAGTTCTTTATCTTCTGTAATGCAATTACAGAAACAAAAATGTCATACATTCTGGATTCATTACAAATCAACTGAAATATTGCAAGCCTTTTATCATTTTAATATTGCTGATTATGGCATCTTAAGAAAAGTCAAAAAATCCTATCTCAAAATATTAGAATATCATGAAAAAGTCATTTTTGTTTTTTTAATTGCATTACAAAAGATAAAGAACTTTATCACGATATTCTAATTTTCTGAGACAGTCCTGTATCACTTTGTCCCTGTTCTCATGCAGCAGTTTTTATCTATTTTAACCTTTTTTTTTGCAGTTGTCTCTGTCCTCTTCAATGCCTTTACTTATTTTCTATTTATTGTCCCTGTCCTTTGAATGTCTTTTGGTCATTTTCACCATATTTGTTCTGCACTTACAGATAAAAATATTCCGTGTTGTTATGGAAACTACTAAACTAAGCTGTTATATGGCGAGAGGGCGGTGATGTAGGGATGGAAATCAGGGGTTTTCTTCGTTCATTTCAGTGAGTGAAGGAGAGAGCTGAGATGCATCTCCTGCTGGAGACCATCCTGCCCTTACGACGCAATATGTAAGGCCGTTCATCCATATCTTTCACTCGCTCAATCTGTAACATCGTGACCAGGTCTGCTTCGAGTCCGCGAATGGAGGAAAGTTAACTATCGGCGGGTAAATTTTACCCCAAGCGACAGTTTTAGGTAAAAAGTGAAACCTGGTAGTTCTAGTGTTAAGCAGCCTTCTGCAACTCACTTGAAATTTCCCTTCCCAGTGGTTTGCAGCCAGTTTCATCTAACAGCCAATCAAAACATCCAGGGCTGGTCAGGTGATGGTGCCAAATGAGCCTGGATGCTTCTGGATTACTTTCTGCCTCACAGCGGATGAAAAGGCAGATTTCTGACACGGCTATAACGCGAGACCGGGGACTCGGGTGTTTCTTGTCTCCTGATAAACAGCAGAGTCACATTAGCAAACAGATACCAGGTAAGAAAGGCGAGTGGATGTCGTAGTTAGCATTGGCTGACGTTAGCATCACCAATTAGCATTGGTGGTTTGAATGGACACACAGATCCAAAGATGCCGCTGTAGTTACACAGACTTGATATTTACGCAGGGGTGCAGCACCGTAGCACAAGGGTTAGCATTGCGTCTCACGGCAAGAGGGTTTGTTTCCGACAGCGAGCTTTTCCGTGTGGAGCTTGCATGTTCTTCCCCATGGGGTTCCTCCAACAGGCACAAAACTTGCAGGATGTTCTTTTTGCTCAGACTTGTGACTGAATGAGTTGATAGTTGTATGTTTTTTTTTTATATGGCCCTGTGATCGACTAGCTACCCGTCCAGGGTGAACCCCGCCTGTCTGCGCGATAAGCCGCATAGATAATGAAGAAATAATTCAAATTTAAGTGCCAACGCTGACAAAATAAAGCTTTTGATATGTCCAACCGCACTCGAGGTTGACCGATGAAGTGCTTTAAGCGAATTAGAAGTTTGACAGTAAAGACGTCAGGGGCGAATCGCAACTCGCATGAGAGTCTGACTCGATTCACGTGACAACCCCAGAGATTTTCCAAGAAACTTGCTTTTTTTTCTCGGATCGCAACAAACCTCAGCCACGTCTCCACGTTTGTCGGGATGCATGGCCGTCACGAGCCAGCAATGTATGATTATTTTATTTCTGAGCCTTATTTTCTCTTGAAACCTTGAACAATGTTCCGCAAACAATCCTTTGTTTATTATTTTGTCTTCAGATTTGTTTAGGAAAAAAAAAAGATCTTTTTTTTTTTGTCTGCTCGCCGGGATGAAATTCCTTTATTTGATATTGGTTCTTTCCACAACATCCTGCAAGCCAGTCGCCGCCTCTTCAAAAGAAGTTTGCCGCAAAGGGTTTTGTTATTTCTAGTCTGTGCACGCAGACTGTGCGTGATGAGCTCCATCCCGGTGACACGGGAAAACTGGAAGAGCCATAAAAGACTCATTTATGCTCAGTATACGAGCGTAAATAGGTACGCCCGTTTAAAAGTTCACCATAGTTGTTGCCATGGTAGTTGAGCAGTGAGGCAGCACGGTAGACAGTGGCGTTCTGTGCCATTAAATACATAGCGGCATGTGGACGGAGAACTCTTTGTCCCTCGAGTGCCCAAAGGATGTGCTGCTCAGCTTTGTGGTGTTTTTCAGCACATATTCGACCTCAGCCTGAGCATGATGGTTGTACCTTGCTTCATGCTTGGTCCCTGTGCCAAAAACTTTCTAACACACACTGTGGTTACATTGCCGAACCAGCATTGGACCCCCTGCAGTTTGCATACCAACCCCATATTGGAGTGGAATATGCCATCATCTTCCGACTGCACAGGACTTACACTCCCCTCAGGGAGGCAGGCAACACTATGAGTCATGTTCTTTGACTTTTCCAGTGCTGTCAACACCATTCAACGTGACTTGTGCAGGAGTAAGCTACTGGACATGCGTGTGGATGCTCCACTAGTGGCCTGGACTACAGGCTACCCCCCAGTACGTAAGGCTTCAGAAGATCATGTCTGACACGATCATAAGCAGCATGGGGGCACCACAGGGGACTGTCCTGGCTCCCTTACTACTCACACTCTGCGCCTCCGACTTCAGCTTCTACTCATAGGCAACGCTCTCACCCCTTGTATGGTGTACTGAAGTCCCACCAAAGCACCTTCGGCCGTAGACTGACACCTCCGAGAAGCACCACAGAATGCAACAGGTCTTTCTTACCTGTGGCCATCAAACTTTATGACTCCTCCCCTTTCTGCAAGAAGGAAACCTGACAGCAATAAAATAATATCATGTTTCAAGTGAATGGATTTAATGTTGGAGCCTTCCAGCAAAGAATTTCCTTTGGGATTAATACACTTCTATTCTATTCTATTCTATTCTACTTGATCATACCAATGTCTTAGTTGGTATGATCTTCTGCATGATCTTATGCATGATCTCACGAAAAGTTACGCAGAAATGAACAAGGACGGAAAGAAGGCTTTTCTATTGTCTTTAAAACTACTTAGCTACTTGATCGTGTAACATTTTAGCAGCATATTTTTTTCTGTTAGTATAGACAACCAAGGAGACTAAGGGCTAACTTATGCTTTAGCTACATAAACAGGTACATCCCGTTTAGATGTTGTCAAGCGTCACATACTTCCCATGCATACATCATGCTAACCTGGCTGATGAGCAATACATCCAGTAAGGGGCAGGGTTGAGTTCCTTGTTTGCTTCCAAGTTCCAAATTCCGTTTCAGATAATAACAAACATGGCTACGGCGAAGGAGCTGAAGAAACAATCAGCGACGCCATGTTGTCTTCTTCTTCTCTTTTCCTTTCGCTGAACACACTTGAGCATAGGACGCATTACCGTCCCCCCACGACTTCTGGAGCTACTGAGCCGTATGCTGCGTTTGGCTACATTTGTACGCAAGCTCCCCAAAAACTTACAGGATTACACAGGAAATGAACGCAGAGGACAGGCAGACGGCTCAGTCCGTATGCAGATTTAACGTCGAGCATGAACGAGTCCTTCGGGAACGCGCTTGATTGACGGCTAATCAAACACTGGACAAATGAGGCAAACTCGCTTTTGTTTGCCGGGTGAGTAGAAATCTCCCCACCGTTCTCTTCCACCGCCGTTTGGTTTCTTTCTGACCTTGGGCTGCTCTGCCACCGCGCTCTCTCTCTCTCTCTCTGGGACGTACGAGCACGTTTAATCAATAGCGGTGCACAGATCCGGCCTTAGAACGCAGCAAAGTCACACATTTGCGGCTCACACCAAAAAGCCTCCACATCTGAGAGCAATTAAACGTCTGGTTTCCATGAGAGGCTGATTTGCCAGTTGACAGTTGCAGTGTGTGCGGGGTGGGGGGGGGGGGGGGGGGGGGTTGATGACGGGGGTAAAAGGAAAGGGGGGGGTGGGTCTAACCCTCATGAATTGCCCCACTGCCTGCACCAAATCACACCACCAGACAATGTGCGCTAACAGCGAGGCCTATGCAAGTTAAAACAAAATAATAAGCGCGCTGCCAAAGCAAACAGTGTCGAAATTGAAGGCAACAACACTGCAAATAGTCAGGTCCCCGAGGCGCGTTCGCACGCCGCCCGCGGCGTCGCCTCCACGCTCTTTGTTCCGGAGTCTTGACGTGGTGAGGGCTGGGATAAGTGCGCGCCGTTGCGTTTGATAAGGTCTGCTCTGCGCGGGAACCTTGCTAATGTACCCTGAAGTTTCAAATAGACGGCGGTTACTCGCAGACGCATGGGACGGAGGTTGTGAGAAAGAGTTCCCCAGGTCCGGGTAATAATGTTCACTTTTTCACACGTCAGCACTGCAGATTTAATCTCGCGTTCTTTTTGTTTGTGCAATTGTGTAATGCGACATGTCGACCTGCAGTACCACAACATTGCAAGATGGCTGCCGGTTGTTTAGGGTGAGGAGAGTTGGTCCCAACAACTACTTGGTTAAGGCTGCTTGGCTAAATAAAGGGTAAATAGGACTCGAATACGCATCTCCCGCCAGCGGTATGCTTGGTGACCCCCAGCCACCCGACACCCCTGCTTGTTTAAGGCTCAGCAAACACTTTGGCAGAAAATGGGAATCGCTGTCTCTTCTTGTTCAGCGGAAACTGGGGTTTGTTAGTAACCACCTGCCCGACCGGATGTGTTTCACACTGCTGCCTTCAGGGTGTGGACAGAGATTTGAGTGTCCGTCAGGACAAGGAATCCTTGATGCCACTTTACTGGCAGTTTGTCCAGCAAAATAAACAATTAAACAAACGAATGTGGTTCTTTTGTCCCCAGGGAAGGCAAGTGATTGGGTCCTGGCTCAAGAGGCCAGTGATATTTACAAATTGAAAGAGTCTTCTTTTTGGGGGTCACCACAACCCCAATCATTGGATTCTTCTCACTAAAGCCATCTCACTTCATGTCCTCTTCCCCTCCATCCATAAACCTCTTCTCTGGTCTTCCTCTGGACCTCCTGCTCGGCAGTTCCAACATCCTTCTACCCAAATTGTCACTGTACATTTCCAAACCATCTCAGCTTGACTTTCTAAAAGCTCCATCCTTGTCACTCCCAAAAAGAACTTCCAAAGTCAAAGTCGGTCTTTTGCTTTTTAGTATCCTGCTGCTATTTGCTTATGATTTTGAGTCATTGACCCGAACCAATTCTGGAAAATATTCTGAACAATAGATAGAGAATGTTACTTAGAACAAAAATCTTTGCTCCTCCATTGGTATTATATATTTTCTTACCATTTCTTCTATTCTCACTTTCCAATCTTCAGTTCTTGGCTATTCCCTTCAGGGGTCGCCACCATGATTGGAAAGCCTCCATCAAGCCCTATCCACTTCTCTTACACAAACTGCCTTCATGCCCTTTTTCAGTCAATCTAGAAATGTCCTCTTTGGCTTTTCTCTAAGCCCCATGCTTGGCAATCCCAACATCAGGCATCTTTATCAATATATCATCAATGTATTCAATATTCCTCCCCTGAAACATCCAAACAATCTCAGTCTGGCCTCTCTGATCTTATCTCCAATACAACGATTAACATTAAATTTGTTAATTATTTCCTCAAAATATAGCTTTATGTGGCACCATTGCATTTGATGGAAATGCAAAGAAATTAATACATGTTTGCAAGGGAGAAAGTCATCTCAATGAATGATCAGCAAAATTAGAGCAGATTATATACTTTTACTGTAAGGAATTGTTAAAACAGTTTTTTAATTGGAGTTCAGATTCAAAAGTCAAAATCAGCTTTAATGTTAATTTCTCCGCATGTATTGGACATACAGGGTAATAGGGAAGAGGTTTCTCAATCTCACAGTGACGTGAAATGAACAAAATAATAATAATAATAATAATACTAGAGTGCCAATTTGCAGTTGAGTGCACTGTTACATTAAACTACGAGGTGTAAAGTATAAAATGCCGGTAGGAAAAATGACAGACATCTTCATCTCTGCTTTCTAAACATGCAGCATCGCCGGTCTCATTGCTGTCTTGTACAACTTACCTCTCATTCTGGCTAATACACAACATTTTTATGACCTACAAGAGCAACCGGCAGTGTCCAAATTGTGCATGATACTCCAAAGTGGGGCAAAGCAAGCCAAACCAGCTAGCCAAAGGTAGTTGATCATTGGCCTCCCCCCCGGTTTTATTTGAGCGTTGTTGAGATCGACGCCACGTAGTACCTTGAGGAAAATTTGTCTGACGTGAATGAAGGCATCACCCTCACACACCCTTTCTGAATTTCTGAACCGACTCCTCAGAGAAGAACAGGAAGTCTCCCGAAGAAGTCTCGCGACGATTAGTCCTGTTTTTGTTTTGCAGCCCGAATGAAGGGCAATTAGAAGTAATTTTAATTACATGATTAATGAGCTCATCGCACAAGTGTTACAAAATAAACACACGCACGCACTGTGATGGACACGTGGATTGGATAGGATAGAAAGGCTCGGGTTAGTAGGTGTTGCCATTTTCTAGCCGGCGGAACTGGTGCCAAGGACTAACCTCCCCCGCTGCTCTTCATCCTTGAGTAGGACTAATCTTGGAACATTTCGTGTCGACAATCACGCGCTAAATAGCGAGTGGTGGGGCACAGGAGAGGAGAAAATAAAGACCGGAAAACTGAGAGATTATAAGAAACAGATTGTTAAACATAAACACCAATCAGTTGACAGGAGCAGAAACAGGAAATTAGATTCCCAGGAGCTGGAAAATGCATCCGCGAGAGAAAACGAAGATCAATGATTCATTGTGTTTCGACATTTGGAAGTGGTCGGAGGGGGGCGGAGGAGGGGAGGGCGCGACAAACAGAATAAGAATACAGAGGGAGTTCGGGTAAAAGTGTGAAAAATTGTCCACGACTCTCCCCTGGTCTGTCAAATAAAAGGACGAGCGCATCTCTTGTTTACTCTCCCCTGATTGTGGTGGCTGCTCCGCCCAGATGTGACTCGCACCTGCGCCGTCAGGGGTTAGTCCGGGTCGGGACCCACGGAGAGTTCCGGATCGGAAACCGATGCTCTACGTCGTGAAGACGCCACGAGATATTTAGCTCGATCCCACACGGGATACGCGGCCGGGCGTCGTCGTTACAAGTCAGCGCTAGCTAGGGGATACTGGGCGTAGCTAGCTGGGGACAGCGGGCTAGCATGGGGGCAAGAAGACTACTACACCAACAAGAGTGACAGCCACCGGTTTGTCGACCATATTTGTTTACTCTCTGAACTGTGGTTCTCCTAGGACATGCTCGCTCTGGGCAGAGTGTGTTGCCCGATGTCCACTAGCCAAAACAAGTTTGTATTCTGGCTTGCTGTCACCCGACTAGCTCTGTCTGGAGCTGACTCGTCCAATGCCGAAATCTGCCGATAACTTGGGAGTCCAATTCCAGATTGAGTAATGTCCTGGCTTTAGCATGTTAGCTTGACCGGCGTTAAACTAGTTTTCTTTGCTTTAAGGTTCCCAGGAGCGTTTGGAACAACATCTCCCTATAGAAGAGTTCTAATAGAATTTGGAATCGTCCAATCACTTCCTTTGTCGCTCCTGACCTTCTGTACCGGGGTGGAGCCCCTACTCGTGGCTATTCATGGAAACTAACCAAACTTTTTTCGGATTACGTCACCAAAAAATGTGATCAAAGGAGTCAGTGGATTTCCTGCTGAGTCACCTGAGACGACGGCGCCACCCAACCGACTTGATGAGTCACAGCATTCTGGCGGGGAAAGAAAAGTCACGACGGGACAGGAATATGACTGGATGCCGAAATGCGCCGGCTTGTCCGTCTGACATCTTACAGAACATTTTTCCACCGATCGTAAAAAAAAAAAGGAGCGGGAAAGTGTTGCCTAAGGTTGGAAAACGTCACCCGAAAGGAATCCGGGGCGACACCTTCAGGTGGCCGACGAGCGTCAACGGTGTCATCCTCAAAAAAAGTGCTTTTCATCCCCACTCCCTCCATCTCACCTCCTGACAGACCAGTGGTTGAACTTGCGCTCCCAGTTTGGCACTCCGAGTCACTTCCACGGTGTTAAAAGTGTAAATTCTCTCCGCGGTCACTGAAAATACCGGAGTCTTTGATCAGGATTTGGGGGAAATATTTGGAAGCGGATCCCGGCGTAATATCCAGCAGACGCGAGTGCGCTGTGGAAACTCGGAGCCTTCGGGGGTCATGAGCACGGAGAGGGAACTTCGCAGTGAGTCATCTTTGTTTCCAATGGTTACAGCGGGCAAAACACAGTTTCCATGAAAACACTGGTATCTCAAATGAATTTATCTAAACAGGAAAAGCAACTGAAGCACAAAGCAAAACTGTCAAGGAGGATGAGAGACTGGAGCTCCTTCCACACTGTAGAAACTTTCTGCAGTTCCTAGAACCTTTTCAGGGCCTCCACCGTTTCTTTGAATTCAGACGGCAGGAACCAGGGACCATTGACCTTCATGGAACCACTCTGGCTCCTGCTCCGAGGCAGGGTCTTCTTACGGTTCCATAGGAACTCACGTGACTTGGAATTCAAGATGCCACATACCTCTTGTGGACTGTGGAGGGACATTTTTAAAAGCTATGTGGCCATTCGCTAGCTGCAAAAAGAACGGAAGCAGCAAGAAATTGACCAACAAAGAGATTCGAGCTCTTCTGGCCAGGGGTTTTACTGGACGTGCAGACAAACATCAACATTTTGGACGGCGAAGCAGCGCAGGGAGAAAAAAAAACACACTTCAAACCATCCGATTGTCCAAGGTTATTATTGTTTGCAGAACACCGGTGGATTTCGCTGTCCATGTTGTCTTTGTCGTCTTCCATTTCTTCTACGCGGTGGTTTGTTTCTGAGTTTGGCGCTTAAGGTGTACATCGAAGACACTACCGTGGTCCCTTACTGCCTGCGGGAGCGCTAAGCTAAAAGGGTCCCCTGGACGGGGATGGTTCCTTGGTACCAGATTGGAGCTGGACACCACTCAGAATGTCCCAAAGCGGCTACTGCATCAACTTAAAGTGCTTTCAGCAGCTCCCAAGAGCATTACACTAGATTGCATTCACGCATGTACTAACACAGATGGCGCTAACCAGGCTATTGGAATGGACTTGGGGGTTCAGTGTCTTGTCCAAGGACACTTCAGCACACAGAGTGTAGCAACTGCCTACCTTGCGGTTAGTGGATTAACCTGCTCTACCAAATGACCTGCATCTGGCCCAAACGTCTAGAGCAGGGGTGAGCAAACTTTTTGGCTCAGGGGCCGCATTGACTTTTAAAATTTGACAGACGGGCCGGGTCAGCACAAGATACGGTACATATAAAAAAAATGCATTTAACGGTATATATAAGACTCGTCTGACATTTGCTTTGAAAATAAAACCAGCTTGGTTTTGAAGGCTCTGACGTTAAAGGCTAAATCACAAAGCTAATCTGTGTCATTCAGCTCAGGGAAATTCTCAAGTAGCTCCAAAAAAAAAAATAGTCTCTTGTTTGAGCTTCCACATTCATTGATCCAATCATTCACATCAAGTATGAATTCTGTACCTGTCTTCAGCGGGCCAGATTAAAAAAACCAATGGGCCGGATGTGGTCCGCCGGCCGTAGTTTGCCCACCCCTGGTCTAGAGCACGGTCCGGATCTGCTCTACATGGAAAATGTCAGACGACATGGTTGGGATTTGGCGTACACATGAAACCAGACTTGACTCTAGGGGGCGCAAAGGCTCAGGTTAGCACCCAACCTGCTGTTGTTTGGGGCCTGACCTCAAAGATCCCTCCTCAGACGCAAGAGGAGAAGCAGGGACCTCGAGCCCGGAGACGAGCGGGACGGTGGGAGGGGGTCAAACTGGCAGGAGTCGCCGTGTTTTGGTGGCAATGAAAAATAATTTCCTCCCGAGATGGGCCCCCGGGGAGCCGGCCCGGCCCAGAACGGAGGAGAGAAAACCGCGCCGGAGGAATCTGGAAGGGGCGGCGACTGATAACATCAGAGGGAAATGTCAAAGACAGACGGCAACGCCGGGGCGGCCGTCCTCCAGCCTCCAAATCCCGATTAGGGAGCGAATGAAACACCCGGCGTGAGTCAAACAACAGCCATTAGGTCAGTGATGTGTGGCGAAGAAATGTCCAGAAGAGGGGGGTGCAGGGGGATTAATACGAAAACCACCACTCCGGAGTGTGTGACGGAGATCGCATAGTTTTCTGCATTCCAAAATACGCCCGATAAAAGGACTCTTTCCTCGGCAGCCAATTAAATCCCAGGTTCTGGACGATGAAGTGCACTCTTTGGTGCGGGGCTAATAGCTCGTCGGCGTGGCGACACTCCTCGGATCACCCGAGGCGGGACTTCACCACAGCTTCAGGTGTTGGTCACATGACCCACACCGGCCCTAAAAGTCTTTCCAACGGGCCGATGAAAGAGGCGGTTGTTGGAATTTAGACCCTGCCCCTCGCTGTGTTTTTGAGTTTTCTTTTAACCCTCACAATGTGACTCATCGGCCTATCTTAATTTGATCAGCTAAGTCTGCTAACGTTCTGAAGAGCCACAAGATTCTGATCGTTGCTGTCAATGTCCAAGTGAACTCAGGGGTGAACCAGATGTTTAAAAACTCAGTGGAGATTTAATCAAGCCTGAAGACTCGGGAGCCACAAAGCCGAAGGTCCCGGGTGGAATTCTGCCCGGCTCAAAACCGCGATCCGGAAACTGCTCTTCTTCTTTGGGCACATCATCTTCCCCCATCGAACCCCTTTTTTTCTGTATCATCTTCTCTCACAACAACTTTCTTCATTCCCTCCATCCACAAATCTCCTCTCTGGTCTTCCTCTAGAACCTCCTGCACGGCAATTCCAACCTCAGCATCCTTCTATTCAGATCTTCACCACCTCTCCTCTGCACACGTCCAAACCATCTCAGTCTGACTTAATGTCCAGAACATCTAACATGTGCTGTCTCTGATGGACTCGTTCCATATCCTCTCCATCCCTATCACTCCCAAAGAGAACCTCAATATCTTCACCTCTACCTTCTATCATTTCCTCACTAAACCATTGCTGATAACGGCCCAGTAGCTGAATAGGATTCCTTCTATCCTCTAGCTAACGTTAGCCCTTTTCACACGGTAGGAACCTTTCTGGGAACAAGGCTGTTTTTTGGTGCACTGAGACATAAAGGTGCCAGGGACCATGGACCTCTTAGAACCAATGTCACTCCCTGGCAAGGTTTGTTTATGGATCGATAGGAACTTGATACTCTGTACTAAGTATCCCGGTCAGCTGTTTTCTTGCGACAAAATGAAAAGAACCGTTGAGAAACGGTGCACCGAAGAGGCCCGATTGAGGAACATCGACATTCCTGCTTAGCTTAGCCTGCACTTGGGGTCATGGGTCTGCTGGAGTTGCTGTAGCCTACCTGGGCAAGAGCTGGGGTTCACACTGGACCAGTCACCAGGCGAGGCCACATGTCGAGACATACATCTACTCATCCTCTCATTCACAGGTCTGGACAATTTAGGGTCTCCAGTGAACCTCCTGCATATTTTTGGACTTTGGGAGGAAAATTGAGAACCTAGAGGAACATGGAGACCCTACAGAGAATGACCTCCCTGTGAGGAGGACCTTCTTGCAAAGAGGCTGAAGTGCTAACCGCTGTCCACAAGTCCACGAGGTAAAGCTGGACCTCCAGCGCTGACAGTGGAAGGATCCCATCTGGGAGGTTTGCGTCACGAGCACCTCTCAAAGAAAAGAAGTGTCACCGGGGGAAATACTTCTTGTTTCTGAGTGGAGAAGACGCGCTGAGCGCCACCTGCTGGTCCGGAGGGGGCATCGCCGCCGAACGCCGATTCCGTGCGGAGGGATACACCGGACATCTGTCTGACTTTCCTGGAATCGCCGTCGACGTTGCGCTCGCCCCTCTGCCAACCGACCGCGTCGACGTCGTTAGAACAAAAGAAAATATCCAAATCGCAGATGTGTGTGTGTTTTTTTTTCCTTTTGTTACATTTTTTTCCTTTTGTTAAACGAACTATTTTAGACCGGGTGACTGCGGTGGACCCTCCCACACCCTCCCGGAAAAAGAGACGGTTTCGGAAAAAAAAAAAAAAAAAAAATTCCATACCCTTTCTTTTGGATGGGACGAAGACGAGCGGCATCCCGAAGTGTCGGGAAGAGCGCCTTGCGTTATATTCGCCATATCATTTTTCTGAGGGGGATGACGACGTGCACAGAAGCTCCTTGCTATGGTTTGGAGGCTTGGACTTCAAAGTGCACTTGAAAAGGTGGAGATCTGGTGAGGCAGCGAGGGGGGGGGCAAGTCTGGTTCACATCATTTGATAAGAATCCAGTTGTTTTTTTCCTCTGAGGTATTTTAATGGCATCGCCGTGGAGTTTTGCCGCAGCGGCGGGGGTCCCAAGATCCCTCACAGAGCGGCGACACCCCTCCTCCCCCAAGCAGAGGATGGGTTTTCCTCTGTCTCAGCTCGCTGGTATTCATTATGTCTTCTTTTGTCCGTTTATTTTTCACTGTCTGGAGATGTCGGCCTCCTCCTCCTCCTCCTCCGTGACTGTACGAGTGTGTGCTGATGGCCGTCGGAGGGGACAGGCTGTGTATTATTTTAGGCGCCGCTGCCTGCCAGCTGTCACGGTCGGCCTTCACCCCAGAGCCCCCTGGGGGCTCCTTGTGGAAACCCAGTGTTAAAGTTTTCTCTCTCTGTCTCAAATCAGCATCAATATCTGTCCATCCCTGATTGTCGGCCACCCAAGAGCCGCCGCCATTAAAGAAGGTCGGGTGATCGGGTGTTTATCAATTAAAATGATCATTCAGCCAAGTCAGCGCAGGGTGTTTGGGGTACCGATGAAAAGAACTACAAAAACGAAGGGATCATTTCGCAAATTCTCGGTGAAATCTTCTCGTCGTGGCAACCGGGCTCGAATTTCTTCACCCGAAGACGTTTCGCCGTCGTCCGAGAGGTCTCGCGATTTGGCGTGACCGCGCTTCGATCTTGAACCGAAGAAGCCTCCGGGAAGAAATACAAGTCCGGTTGCCACGAAGAGAAGATTTCTACAAGAATTCACCACGACCCGGATGGCCGAGAACCTCCGCAGACGAGATCGTTTAGCCAGTTTGACTCCTCTGTGTCGGTGAGGCGGCGGCGCGGGTGGCGGCGGCGGCGGCGCTGGTGGGTGTTCGGGATCATTTCCAGCCATCCCCGGTTCGTCTGCGCCGATGAGTTATGGTGCGCCACCACTGGTTTGCTCCTCCGCAGTGCCCGGGAGGCCTCCCCCGCCTCCCCCGCCCCCCCGACGCACAGCAACTTCTATTGTTCAGGCGCGGCGGTGGTTCTCTGCACCCCGCCGACTCCGACCGACGCCTCCGACCGCGAACCTGCTGATCCCTGCGAATCCCCAAACACCGCCTGGATCCGGCATACGTGTTTTGCTGATTTCGGAGACGCTTGTTCATTGTCTTGACGAGGGGGGGGGGGGGGGGGGGGGGGGTTGTCTCCGTGTTGTGGGTTTCCAACGCAAAACCCTGGTATTTTTTAAATTCTGGAAGCGGGCGAGAACGAAGCGGACGGTAGCGCCCGGCCCTGGCGGCCATCTTTGCCCGGCGCGCCTGGCTATAATTCTACTTTCTTCTTCTTTTGTCAGATAAAATAAAATGAAAAAAAAGGCGAATTCCCAAGCTACAACACGTTGCACGTCCAGGAACACGTGAATTATGAGGATCGACGCGAGGCGATCCAAATGTGCAGTTCGTGCGGAGTGCAGATCCACTCTTTCTTTTCTTTCTTTTTTTTTTTTTTTATTGGAGAGATCTACGTTCCAGCTTTTCGGAGATGAAACACCAGAGGAAGAAGAAGAAGAGGAGGAAGAAGAAAACAGGGTTGAGCTGTTTACCGCAGAGCCCGAACCCCGTGGTGAGAGCGAGTCGGCGATCGGGGAATATTAAAACCCGCTCTGCGGCGGAGACATTCTGAATGAGGGTTGTTCATGAATGAATGTCTCCACTCTTATAGCGCTTTCAAAGAACTTTACGCCCGATATCATTCTCCCGTTCACACACAGATGGCGGCGGAGCGGCCATGCAAGGCGCTGGGGAGCAACTTTGGGGAGGGACAGTACCTTGCCCAAGGGCATACTGGCTTGCGGCTTGGAGAAATGAACCACCAACCTTCCTCCAATTTAGGGGGTGCACGCTTGACCAACCGGCTAAATATGTATATCGTATGTTTGTTTTTCTCCAATGCGAACGACAGCAGGGTTTTGTGCATGTGTGTGCGTGTACACGCATGCGTGCATGTATGTGTTGTTTTTTTTTTTTCCCCAAACCATCAAATGCTACGAGAAAGAAATATCTTATAAGTTTGGGGAGCAGATGATTACAGATGAATGTAAAGATTTGAAAGTGCGTGTGTGTGTGTGTGTTGGGCTCTGAGACCCCTACCCAGCTACGCAGTGATGCTGGAACATGGAAAAACAACACACTTCGTTAAATGCCGATGATTTGGGGCGGCCGTTTCCTTTCAAGCACGGCCAGCAGTTTGTTTTGTGTGGTCTCGTTTGGAAGAGGAAACAGACCCGGCGTTCCTTTGACGGAAGGGGGGGGCAAATGAAGGGCGGGGGGGGTCGGGCATGATCCCCGAGCCGGGGGGACAATCACAGGAATCATAACACCGGGCCGAGCCATCAATCAAACTGTTGCGCGTGCTGCTGACGACCCTCCCCGTGAGATACTGAGCTCCTCCACCTCCACACCCTGTTTCTCCCTTTCTTTCATCCCCCCCCCCCACCCACCCACCCCTTCCACGCGTTGCCCCGTCTGTCTTGACTTTCTTTTGTTTCATGCGAGCGCCGGGTCCAGACGGAACAGATTTGCGGGAATCGCTTTGATCCCGTTGTTATGATTCTTTTATTTGCCTCAGCCACATCCTTCTCCTCGCAGCCGTCGCCCCGAAAGATGCTTTGAATTAAGACGGTTGGGGCTGGGAGGTGCTCAATCCTGTGCTGGAGGGGAACAGTAGGTTCTTGTTTTCTTTTTTTTTTTTTTTTTTTTTACAGGTGAGTGATTCGGCTCATCCAGGCTTCCCCCACCTTCCTTCTGGAAATACTGCCCCTTCACCCCGTTGGGCACTACCAAGTTGTAGGGGCAGGGGGCCGTTTCGGTTAAAACGTGCAACTTGATGTTGACAAAAACTTGTGAATCCAGATCCCAGGATGTTTTCAGACCAGAGAACGCAACGGATTTTGACCCCTTTCGGTGTCCATCAATTGGGAAACGTGTCGCTGCCTTGCTGGCACGAAGGTGACCCAGGGTCACTTTTGGGACATTTGTTAGCCTGGCATCACAAAGTGTCAAAAGCAGCTCCTGTAACATCCAGGGAAGAGGCCTGGACAACGGAAAACTTCCATCTCACACGCCGCAATCTTTACAACACGGCCAACGGGGGCCTGACAACGGGTGGGATGAATACACAACCTCGATTCGGTACATCTACGACACTTTGAATATCAAGACTACACCCTGACAGAAGGGCAGTCAACAAGAAAAGGGTCAACATTTACTGTTTTCAAAGTTCCAAGAACTGTCTAGCTTGAATTCCGTTAGGGGAACTAGCCTCCTCCAGGGTGAGCTTTTAGTATTACGCTACCAAAAGCAGTGACGGACCAAGGTAGGGAACTGTGTGACGAAATTTCTAGGACAGGCACCTTTAGCACCGCACTCTACGAAGAAGAAGAAGAACACAACATGGACAACAGGAAGAGCGAAGCTGCCACAGCGTTTACGTTCTGCATGGCTTGGATAATAACAACAGAACATCAGAGGGGTTGAAGTGTTTTAATCTTCTCCCTGTGCTGCTTCGCCATGTGAGGACCCTACCGTTAGCTAACTCCATATGTATTTGAAAAAGGCGACTGGAGCCCGACATGCATGAGATAACATCAGAACCTCGACACGGTACCTCCGCGTAACTTAAAGTACCAGGACTACACCCTGCTGGAAGGGCTGGAAAGGTTCCAGGAACAGCAGAAGGGTTCCTACAGTGCCAAAGGGGCTACAGGGGTACGGAAGTGCTCAAAGCAGAACGTACCAAAAGCTGTTAGTGAACTTTGACCCCGTTGTAACCATCACTCACCGCTGGGTCGACTTGTTGTACCGACTTCTGTATCACGTCTGCCTCCCGAATCGAGGTTGCGTCTCCAGGTCGGGCATCAGAAGGTGCCTGAAACCTCCACAGGACACGTAGTCTTTCACCTGTCTGCACAGGAAAAATGAAAACAAGGAACGACCATGATGCTAGTCTGTTTCCCTGCTGCTCATACTTAAATCGCTCACGCCCGTAACCTCAAACCGCTGCGGTTGGAAAATTGGTTCGGGATAATTCAGTAAGACGGAACATTTAAAGCGCGACGTGTCCTCTTTAAGCGAAAAAAAAAAAAAAAAAAAATCACCTGCTGAGCCCTGGGTTTCATGAGGGCTTTACGACCCCGTCATGAGCACCGGACCATCCAGCATGTGGGTTCAAGAAGAATTCAGACGGATCAAGAGCGGTTCGGGCTAACGGCTGAAATAGCCCCGGTAAAGGTCACAAATGCATCAGGCAGTCGCCATTTATTTGACGCTAATGCTAGCTGGCGTGAAACGGCTAAATGCTAACTCCACGGCGAGCCGCTCTGAATAAATCCCCTCTGAAAACAAAATAAATACACCTCCCAAGACCCGAAGGTCCCAGAAGACAAAGCAAATCAGATTTTGTGTAAATATAGAGAAACAAAGGAACCATGCGGGGTGGTGCTGCTCAAAGAAAGAAAAGGAAGAAAACTTGAAGACTTAAACGACTGGTCCGTATTAAATAGTGTTTTCTGTTTTTTGTTGTTTTCTTTTTAGGATCTGCACAATAATATAAATAACCACAGAGCAAATTCATGGAATGCAAGATTTGTGAAAAAAAACATCGACTAATAAAAAGCGAATGTCTCGGTATGTGGGAACCGCAGGGGGAGGAAATTAAACACGTTAATATACGATGTGCAACACAGGGCTTACATCTGAAGACTTAAGAATTTAAAAACATTAAAACTCACATCTTAAGCTGATTTTTGCGATATTGCTGAGTCTTTCTATGCTGAGACTGAGATTTGCCCAAGACTTACATCTAAAGACTTTGCAAAGATTTGGAAAAGACTAATGGAAAACTACAATTGCATTCTTTCAGCAATTTTTTGCCACAATGCAATGTTTTCACCAGGTATAGTTTATTGAGTATATTATTATTATTAGTTGAGATTATTATTATTATTATCATTAATACTCTTATTAATTGTAAAGTGAAGTAAGTACAACATCAATAGGGCACCTAAATACAATGAAGTATTATTATTATCGTTATTGTTATTATTATTATCATCATCACTATTATTATTAAAGTGAAATAACACCATACCGCCAACAATTACTGTCTCTGCTGCCAAATCCCGACATGTCGTCAGTCTTTACGATAATGTAGCGCTAAGACTTGCGATAATACCAAATATGTTTGATTTCATCATAAAACCCCAAGAAAAAGGAAAAGACTCGAGTTACAACTGCGTTCATGATACCGTTCAAGATTCCCTGACTGAAATCTGAACACACCGGGACAAATAAAGTCCGGTCCCGTGGCGGGAGACACAAAAACGGACAGCCTGTCATTGGATGAGAGCCGGGAGTCGCCCTGGACCAATCACAGAGCCACTTATAGAGACATACAACCATTCACTCACTCAATAGCATGAGTGAGCGCAATAAATGTCACGTTTAATTCCCGGGTTTCCAACGTTATCTCACATTATTATAAAATGATCTCAAAATAACCACCGGCTTAGATCGGAGGCCACCAACCTTTTTGGAACTGAGGGCTACTTCTTGCAAAGGGCTACCAGTTTGATACACACTTCTGAAATAACAAAAATGCTAAATTTACCTTTAATTATATGTAATTATTAATAATCATTAATAATTAATGATATTCATCTATGTGAAGACACTGATCACAGATTTAACAAGGAAACAGATAAATATCAATATGCAACACTTTATTTCTATACATTTCAAGTATTTATATTTTCAAGTGATCACTTCTACAACACTTTCACTAGCCACTAACAATTTTTAACAAATCACCCATTACGTTGCACCATGTTTGTACAGATAGTCAAGTATTTTACATACAAAACTCAATTTTCATATTTTAGTGAGCAAAACACCAAATCTACAGCATTTTTAACAAAATTATCATAGCTTATATGTAACAAACACATTTGTCATGATTTTTCAATGACTGAATTCAACATTTTGGGAGTTTTTCACCAGCCTCATGAAAAAAGACCGCTGTATGTACAAACCTGCCTTTAACTCGCTAGCTTTTTCCGCTCGTAGTGTGGTGCCCGGCGGACAGTTAGCATGGTAGCTTGCGTGACATGTTTGGAAATGCCTCTCCACATTGCGCCGATTTACCGTCGCCACAATTGCCACGCAAATGTTATACACGCAGGAATCTTTCACAGTGGTAAAAAGGATCTCGTCCTTCCTTTCACTGTAAAAAAATATGTTTTCCGTGTTTTTTCTGCCTTGTCTTCGGGGATTAATCATCTCCTCACCTTCACTGCGCCTGCTAACTAGTCTCTACGGCAACTCTTGCTGTAAAGACCAGCTAGCTCTCATTTAATATGAAAACATTTAAATTAATTTAAACATTCAAATTCACACCAATCAAAGGGTGGTTTAAAAAAGAACAGCTACAAAAAAATTAAGCTCACTGGTAAATAGCGCTATGGTGAGCACTTTATAGCCTTGACTTTGACACTTTATAGTTTTATTTGTATTTCTTATCCTCCCCCTTTTTTTACTGTTTATACAATTTCCTACTATTATTTATTATTGTTATGTTTTACTTGAAACTCTGGCACAACAATTTACTTCGGGATAAATAAAGTTGTTCTTCTTATTCTTATGTTAGAACCGGTTCAATGTTGGTGACCTCTGGCTTAGATATTGCCTTCACAGATTATATAGATTGATCGAACAATCATCAATTCATCAAAGGGAGTGTACAATTGGTATACAATTTCTTCGGTATTCACGCTTATTAGCATGTTTGCTAATTTCTGGAAAATCTGGAAGTCAACATCCATTAGCATGATTAGCAGCCATTAGCCATAAGCTAATGGCTATTACTGGTTATTTTATTTAATATTATGAATGAACTCCTGCGGTCCTGGCATTTACTTGAATAAATTATGAAGAAATGATCATAAATAAATTGCATCTTGCAGGTTCTACGGTAAAACGAGGAAGTCCTGGCTGTCAATCACAGCTGTTACTTGGCGCCAGGAGGCGGGGTTTAACGTCAAAACGTTCATCCTCTCATTCACACCTACAGTCTTAGCTGAACCCGCTGCTCGATGTCGGGCTGCGGGAGGAAGACGGAGAACCCAGAGAACCTTTACAAATCCCTCGTTACAAACGTCTCCACGTGATTGGCTGGGATTTTTAATGAAGTCTGTCGGGGGGGTGACAGGCATCACCAAGAGGAGGGGAAATGTGCCTTGGCTTGAACCAGCGTCCACATGTGGGATGAATTTGAAAGAGCAAGTGCATGCACGCGCACCCACACACACACATATAGGCACACATATATTTATATATGTATATACACACAAACACACACATACACTTGGCAGGACTACTGTCAATCAAACACTGGTAGAAGAAAAAAAGCTTGCCACTTTGTATTTTACACACACACACACACACACACACACACACATACACACACACACACACACACACACGCAAAAGTGCTGGGGGAGTTGTAGTAATACCTTTCTGGGGGAGGAGGTATTACCCCACTTGACCCACCTTGACCCCTGGCTCTTGCACCAACCCTAAGCCATGTCGGACTGTATTACGAGTACACACACACACACACACACACACACACACACACACACACACACACACACACACACACACACAGGATTGCGATTAGAATAAAGGACAAAAAAAGTGATAACAATTAGCCGCAACACAACAGGTAGTATGGCAGGCTGACGATGAAAAGGCCTGTGTGTGTGTGTGTGTGTGTGTGTGTGTGTGTGTGTGTGTTAGTTTTCAAGTCACTTTTTCACTTCATTGCTTTTTTACTTTTTTCTCTCTACATTTATCTACTTATTCTTCTCAAGGTTATTTTATAATTTTTGTCTTATATTTTTTTCTGTCTTATATCTCCAACCCAGAGACGCTGCTATTGTTGTGTGGCGTTTTAAGCTCAGTTTGTGTCTGTTATTGATTACACTGAACCTGAGAGCCGCTATCTCATTTACATGACATTACATCACATTACAGTTATTTGGCAGACACTTTTATCCAAAGTGACTTACAAAAAATCTCTAAATTTCATCGCACTCTGTGTAATGACAATAAAAGATTTAAATCCTTGATCCTTAAATTCGGTCGCGCTTGTGACATCGACCCCCGGTGTTTATTCGGTGAATCTGAGGGAACCGAGGTGAGGAAATGAAGACAGGTTCTCCTGGTGGGATGATAAAAAAGGCACGTGGTGCTAAACGGCTACCTGGTTCTCAGACAGCGGGAGGGGAGGCGGCGATGAGATGGCTCCAGAGGGTGAGGCTGAAGGTGGGGTTGTGGGTGCAGGTGTGACTGCAGTCCCGGCTCCTGGATCCCCCTCGGCCTCTCGGGGCTCCTCGGGGGGGCAGTTTGATTCTGAAAATGAGAAGATGAACTTCAGTCAGCGGGAGTTTGGAAATGATCTGACAATCAGTCTGACTATTGTGGGATTTGTTGTGTGTGTGTGTGTGTGTGTGTGTGTGTGTCTACGAGAGTGACCAGTTCCTGCCACTGTTCCTGCAAAACAAAAGGGAATGTGTGTGTATATGTGAGTGTGTGTGTGTGTGTGTGTGTCTGTGTGTGTGTGTGGGCGTGCGTGCGCGTGAATGCAAGAGTGCAAGAGGGAAACAGACTAATTTCTTCTATCCTTGCATTAGATGTGAGTGTGTGTGTTTTTGTGTGTGTGTGTGTGTGTGTGTGTGTCAGAGCGCAAGAGAGTGAGAGAGGGAGTGACTAGTTTCTTCGACTATCCTTACACAAGTTTGTGTGTATGTGTGTGTGTGTGCATGTATGTGTGTTTGTGTGTGTGTGTGTGTCTGCCAGAGTGACCAGTTCCTTCCACTGTCACTACAAAATGAGTGTGTGTGTGTGTGTGTGTGTGTGTGTGTGTGTGTGAATTCAAGAGAGAAATAGACTAGTTTCTTCTATTCTTGCATAAGATGAGTGTATGTGTATGTTTGTGTGTTTGTGTGTGTGTGTGCAAAAGGTGACCAGTTCCTTCAAGTATCCCTGCAAAAGAAGAATGTGTGAGTGTGTGTGTTGGGGTGGGTTTGTGTGTGTGTGTGACAGAGAGAAAGTGACTAGTGTCTTCTGCCGTCCCTGCAGAAGAAGTGTGTGTGTGTGTGTGTGTGTGTGTGTGTGTGTGAGAGAGAGAGAAAGAAAGAGAGAGAGAGAGAGACAAAAAACTGTCTGAGGCTGCAAATGAAGTCAAACGAAGTCTCTTCAAACAGCTGCTCACTTCCTGCCTCCACTCGCTCAGATTTACTGTCTGAAAAACTGTGTGAAAGACACACACACACACACACCAGACACACACACACACACACGCCTCCATCGTCACACCTTTATCACTTTGCCACCTGCCACCAGCAGCACATCCTGTTCTGTGATTGGCTGGCAGAGACTGCCTGTTTTGGTTTTCCATTTGCACGGATGATTAAAATCAACATGTCACCTGTAACAGTAACATGTGTCGGTGTGTGTGTGTGTGTGTGTGCGCGCTTACCCCAGACGAATGAAGCCGGACATCCCACCCTTCACTCACTCAAACCACTGCCACGTTTGCCCAGTTCAGGGTCCCCATGAACCTCCTGCACGTCTTCGGACAGTGAAAGGAACCCAGAGAACCCGGAGAAACCAAACCAGACACAGTGAGAACACGGAGACTCCACACAGAAAGAGCATCCTGTCGGGAATCGAACCAGGGAATTTCTGTCCGAAGTGCCAACCCCGGCGCCATTGTGATGCTTTTCCTTCATCTGACCAAACTTCATTTCTGCTTCCTCCCCCAGCGCCTCCTCAGCCCCACTCTTCCGCGCCCGCAGGTTGGGGTCTCTGCTGTGGGATTCCCAAGCCCTCAGGAAAGCGCAGTTTAAAACGTTCCCACAGTGGCGGGCCGCTGATCGACTCTTCCTCTTCCCTCCTCGCCGCTGTTAAACTGGGATTTCTCCCTGGCCGTGTTGTTGTCAGTCGGCGGTTTGGGACGCGGCCCAAATCTTCCCAGCTTCTTTTTTTTTTGTGACTGAGGATGAGGAGCGGTCCCGCTAAGCCCCCCTATCCTAAACCCACAGTGCCCTCCTCCCCCTTCTCCCACCCACCGCTAACCCTACCATCCATGACAGCTCGGCAGCTTTGTTCGCCGTCCAAGTTTCCCCTCCTCTCTCCCGCCGCTGCAAACCGCGGGATCTTTGGGCGGTGGAAAAATTCTTCCCATGAGTGGCCCCAGCTCTACGGAAGTCATTTAGTATGGCTAGTTTGGCGTAATGGACGCTGTCGTGCGGCCATTTACTGAACCTGGGGCCCGGTGACCCCGAACACGACCCACAGAGTACCTCGTGTTCCGAAAATCTCGGGTGGCTCTGGACGGGCTCGTCTGATGATGGTGAAAACGCCCGCAGGAAGGATGGGCAAGCACTTAGCATCCCCTTATTAGCGTGACTATGAGTGTCAGTCTAAGCAACTTTATCCCAAGACATGTCGTCGAGATGATTCTGCGGCTCTTTGAGGGTCTCAGACCAGGTTATTTTTTAATATCATCACTTTAGTCGGGTCTCTTAATTCCCAATATGGAGCTGCTTGTTGTGCCTTTGGGAACTTTTTGCAATTTCTAGACCCTTTCCAGGAACTAGTTAGATTCTTCATGCACTGGGACAGCAGAGGAACCAGGGACAATGGACCTCAGTTCCTGCAACCATCTTAGCTCCTACTCAGTTCCCAAGTTCTATGGGAACTTATATGAAGTAGGTGCTTGGTGGAACTCATAGCTCACGCCCATTAGCAGATACTTCTTGTCAACGATGAAGTGTCACTTTTAAAACCATAGTGAGCATGGTCAGCATTTTTTTTTTTTTGCATCAAGTTTGACAGAAGCAGCGAGGAATGGAGCAACCAAGACGTCCAAGCTCTTCAGACCTGAGAACAGGGCTTTCCAGAGCTCGCAGAGAAACAAAGAAGCCTGGAGTTCTGGTACACTCTGCTTTGAGTACTTCGGTACTTCTCTTGCCCCTTTGGCACTGTACAAACCTTTTTGCTGTTCCTGGAGCCTTTCCAGGAACTAGTCAGAAGAGGGGCAGAAGAGGAACCAGGGACTATGGACCTCAGGTCCTAGAACACTTTTAGCTCCTACTTCGAGGCAGGGTCTTTTACGGCTCCGGACGAACTCATGTTCATGGCGTGCTTGGTGATTGATGGAACTCATAAGCCATGGCCATCAGCAGATACTTCTTGCAGACTGCGCAGCACCATTATCAAAAAGGGCTTGCAGGGGTACGTCGACATTTTAGTCCAAAAATAAGTCCCGAGCTAGCAAGGCAGTGCAGGTAGAAAACAAAATACATCAAACTATCCCATAGTCTGTGGTTACCATTCCTGCCATGCTGATCATGAACGCTGTGGCAGCTTCACTCTCCATGTTGTCCATGTCGTCTCACTCTTCTTCTTGGGTGGTTTGCATTGAGTGCAGGGCTTAAGCTACACCTCACTCCGGTCCATGCCGTAGTCCCTCACTGCCTGTGGGAATGTAAAAAAAAGCTCCCCTGGTGGAGGCTCCTTCCTGCAATAGAACTCAAGCTGGTCCCTTCTCAGAACTTTGAAAGGGGCTAAAGTTGACTCCTTACTTGTTGACTGCCCTTGGAGTTAAATGTAGACCTGATACTTTAAGTGTGCGGGGAGGTACTGTGTCAAGGTTGTGATATCATTTTTCTTGTGACAACAGAGGGGTTTCCAGGCCTAAATAAGTACGGCGTTAGCTAAGGACAGGGTTCTTCACACGGCGAAGCAGCGCAGGGAGAAGATAAAACACTTCGACCCATCCGATAGTCCATGGTTATTATTCCTGACATGCAGAAAATGAATGAATTTCGCTCTCCGTGTTCTTTGTGTGGTCTTCCTTTTCTTTTTCTCAGTGGTTTGTGTTTTGTTACAGCGCTTAAGCTAATCCTGGCACCGGTCCCTACCGTGGTCCCTTACTGCTTGTGAGAATGCAAAACTAAAAAGTTCCCCCCGGAGGAGGCTAGTTCCTGGAACGGAATTCCTGTGGAATACCTCTTAGAACCGAATTCTTGGAACTTTTCAGCCCAGAAGAAGCCATGAACAGAACCCAGGCAGGAGATCCATGGGAGACGCCTCGGACCCCGGTTTGATGGTTTCTCCCTTGATTCTGCCGGGGCGGAAGTTCTGGACTGGCTTCTCCTGATTGGCGACAATCAATGAATCAACCAACCAACAAATGAATCAACCAATCAATCTTTTTCTTGTGGATTAATGACATCATCAGCCAATCGCCTGCTGTCGCCGGTGTTGGTATAGAAGCTAATCCGGCCTTTTGTTCCCTCGCCAAGCAGCAGCTTCCTCGCCTACCGCCGCCTTGCTCACCGGCCCGCACTGATGGCCCGACGCTCTGCAGCTCTTTTCCCGACACCCCCCACCATTGCCCTACCTCCGCCCTCCGTGTTTATACCGCAGGCCACGCTAGACGGGTTTTTGTTTTTACGACGGCGTTCACATGAGCGGGCCGGCCCACAGCTGATTAAGTATAAGAGGAGGTAACAGACTGCCGAGGTAATTACAGAAGCGATCGCTCCGACATCCTTCCTGCCGCCGCCGCAGCGGCAGCGGCTGCTCGCCACCGCTGGCATCTCTGGAAAACAGTCAAATTAAGACTCATTAAGCTTCTCTGAGGTTTTTAATTAAAACACACTTTTATAAGTGAGACTCCTGCAAAATTTCCGACCGTTTCTTTTTAATTATATCAATAAAGCCCAAGGAATTCCCTATGAGTGTGTGTGTGTGTGTGTGTGTGTGTGACAGGAGTTTAACAGGCTGGGACATTAAAGAGACCCCTGGTTTCTATCCAACGGTGGGGCGTTGTAGTGACACACACACATATGTAAACACATACACACAAACACACATGTTAGGGGCTCTCAGTCTCATCATACGCACCTTAAACTGAACAACTCAACACCTCAACACACACACACACACACACACACACAGGCGCTCTTGGTCTCATTCATGTGCATCTTAACCTGCTCCTCCACACACACACACACACACACACACACACACACACACACACACACACACACACACACAGGCGCTCTTGGTCTCATTCATGTGCATCTTAACCTGCTCCTCCACACACACACACACACACACACACACACACACACACACACACACACACACACACACACACACACACACACACACACACACACACACACACACACACAAGACAAACATCTGTGTTCTCAGTCCTGTTCATCCCCATAAACACACACACACACCGTTGAACTGATCTGACACCGGCTACGATGGAAAAGAGGCTTGTTTTTCTTGGACCATTGAAACTATGTCACCCACCCCCACCAACACGCACACACACACACACGTGAGTCATGTTATGCTGCTTTATGTTTACACTGAGTCCACTGGCCTGCATGGGAGGAGGAGGAACTTCAAGCTCTAATTGCAGCGGGTCAGATGGTGAATACCTGCTTGTGAGTGTGTGTGTGTGTGTGTGTGCGTGCGTGGTAGAGATGTTGTAATTGAAGGAAATTGAGAGTTCCGGAACGCCGGCGGAGTGAGATCATTCGAAATTTAAAAGTGCGAGCTGACCACCGGGCGGCGAGAAGCTCCTCGCCTGCTGCAAGCTCAGGTGGCTCCGCCAGCTTTCCTGGAGAGTTTTGAACTTTCCCGGGTTCTTAAGGTCCCAGATTTGACTCCTGGCGGAAACAACAGCAGTATCCTGTAGCAACAATAGTGATTAGGTGAAAAAGATTGCTATTTTATTGTATTTCCTTGAAAAAGAAGCTGATTAACACACACGCTCTTGGTTCGTGGTATGTCAGGCTTGTACACAAACATCTCAAAACAGGAAAAATCCAACACCTGGTCTGTGTAACCAAAGGGTATATGGAGTAAATACGTAAACAAAAAGATTTAAATAAATCCGAGCTGCTGAGGCATCTCCAACATCTCCTGCTCTCCAACTCAAACACTGCTGTCCTGTATATACGTCATACGTATATTTCAAAAAGATCAGTTTATTCCAAGTAACTTAGTCATCATTTTTCTTATATATGTATCATATCCAGTCTATTCTTTATATATACATACATACATATATACATACATATACATATATATATATATATATACACACACGCACATACATACATACACACACATATATACATGCATAGGTACATATATTTACAGAAGTATGCAGGTGTGTGTATATATATATATATATATATACACACACACATTACACCCTTCCCATTCTGTATTGTAAATATGTATTATTCACATTCTAATCTACAGTGTGTATATATATATATATATATATATATATATATATATATATATATATACACACACATATCTCATTCTGTAAATGTGTATCATATGCATCCCATTCTGTGTATCTAATATCTGTCTCACTCTGTATATGTGTACGATATCCATCTAACCCTGTGTATATATATATCTATTTATAGATACATATATAGACACATCTTGTATACGTATATTTATTTCCTAATTCTGTATATAGAATGTCCATCTTATTGTGGATACATATATTAATTCCTGTGCTGAAACCACAGTTTATTTTAGCTTATGCGATCATTTGTGAATGCACCTGGTTGCAAGCACAAGCTAGTTCATATTCATATTATCATTATCATTCATATTTAATCTATCAATCCACCTATCCATGATAATAACCACGGCATTAAAAGTAAAACACGTGACAAGAAAAAGGAATCTCCCGAGAATAGTTGATTACCCAGGAAATATTGTGAAATCTGAATAACAGACACATTTTCAGGGGATACTCTGAAGTGCTGCTTCATCTCTCCATTAATTCATCACGGCATTTATTTGCGCTGGCAACCTGACGTGTGATTTTTCCAAACCTCGCCGGACACTCCGATAACAATCGATGTGGAAAAAAAAACGCTTCTGGAAATCCTCATTTAGAAAAATAAATGTTAAAAAAAAAATCACATGGTGTCACCCCTCTGTAATGAACATATCTGTGGACGGGCACCCCCTGCCTGCCAGGGAAGCTCCCAGCAGGAAGACGGTTTGGCTCAATGTCCAGTCCTGATTGGCTCTCCACCGACGCGAACGTTGTGGGCGGAGTGGGCGATGAGAGGCCGAAGGCCCCCCTCCCCCTCCCTGAGACGGAGGGAGGAAGTCACGGATATATGGCTGTGAGACAGACGGCTATCTGACACGCTTGGAAGGAAGACAGTGCCATCTAGAGACATCCTCGCCACAGGGAAGGAGTCTCTCACACGCTCTCCCTCTAGCCTCCGCTGAAGAGGAGGGAGAGATGAAGACCAGCGCATGCTAAATCTAGATAAGTTGCATTATGCACACCGCTTGTCAGGACACCCAGGATCATCCCAGCCGTTGTCTGGGGGGGAGGCGGGCTTCACCCTGGTCCCCCCGTCGCTGGTTGATCACAAAGAGGAATATGGAGACAAGCGATCATTCAGAATCTCTTTCACATTTGATATACTATAGCGCTGGCATGTCCAAAGTCCGGCCTGCGGGCCAAATGCAGCCCAATTTTGAATTTACGCCGGCCGGCGGCTTCTGTCATACAATCAATAATAAAATCAAATTTGGTCCAGCAGCCCGTTTTATTTTTTCTATTTTGAATTTTGATCTAAGTCTTAAATTGAAAAAATGAAAATCACTGCATTTCTCCTTTTTGATAACGAGTAATGCAAGGATTCATATGGCCCCTAATGTTTTGTACATCTGAACAACATCATTGTTAGTGTTATTTTCCTGTTCACATGCTTTGAATTTAGAAGTTTATAGTGAGTATTTAGTCGTGAATGATATGTAATGTTTCAAATGACTGGGTTAATTGCAGGGAACCAACTTCCCCATGGGGATTAATAAAGGATAAATTATTATTAAATTATTATCATATTTTTAATCTTTATGAAAGTTTTTTTTCCCTCATGCTATGTGGTATTCCAAAATGAAACACTGAGTGATTTTGGTAAAAACTTTAGATTTTTGTTCCGCAGTAAGACATGAAAAGTATGCCATTTGCAATAAAAATATATAATGAAATAGTTAATTTTGCATTTCATGTTTATGGTTCAAAGAGAGTCGGGCTGAATGGTTGGCCCTCACATATTTTCGCCTCACCCACTCTAAAAAGTTTGGACACCCATTCTATTGAGACATACAACCATTCACTCTCATTCACTCTTATTTACACATACTAAAGAGACACATCACCATTCACCCTCTCATTCACACATCATATAACACAATGTCTGTGGAGGTTCTCAGTCATCCAGGTCATTGTGAATTCTTGTCAAAATCTTGGCAACTGGACTTCAAGAAATTCAATATATATATATAGATATAGATATACCTATATCTATATATCTAAATGGAGAATAAGAGACGGAGGAGCATCAAAGTTGAGGAAAATCTGCCAATAAACGCCTGGAAATCAGCAAAATCATTGCTCCTGAAGGAAAAGTCTGGTGCAGATTTTCAGATTATTTCGTGTGTATGTGTATGTGTGTGTGTGTGTATTTTTCCCAGGCAGTTTCTGTTGATTTACAGATAATTTTTAAGGGTTTTATTGAAGGATCTGTTTTCTCAAATCACCTCATCACGGTCCAGCTGATTTATGTGAGGGCTCAGGGGAGGGTTTAACCGCTCCTGCCCTCTTTCTCCCCCCTGTTTGCTCCTGCGCAGTCATCTGTATTCTCACCACATCTAAATTTTGGTTATAAAAACAAGCTTGGGTCGCACAGCAGCACCTCTGCCCGCGGGGCGTATGGACATTTGGACAACGGATCTGCTCCCTGCCAGGACGTTTTGTACCGATGGCCCGAGATTCCCCCTCCTCTCCCCCCGTCGTACTTCCTGCCGCTTCCGCCCGGTGTTCCCAGGCTCTGCCTTTTTCCACGGGGCTCCAGCTGGGCTCCGACCAAGTGCGGTTTTCTCAAACATCCCCCCGCGTCCGATTCAAGAGACGTCTTCCTCGGACATTATTCAATTGCGTCCTCCCGAGGAACAATGTCAGTTTCGTGACCCCGTGTTTGTAAAAGGCTGCTCGCCGAAACGAAAAGCTCTTATCTTTTTGCACGTTCGCAAGTAGGATGGCGTCTACGAAAGCACGCTGTCCCTCGTGGTCCCTTTATAAAGGTACGCTTTAAACTTTTCCTACCGAGCAACCTCAACAATTCATAAGGAGATTTCATTTTCACAGGAGGTACTGGAGGACTCACCACCCCGGCGTCCATGTCACGCTTGTGTTAAAGGCAAATATTTGACCAGACGTGGCCCCGGTTGACCCCGGGGTGACCCTCGGCTTAGGTGAAAGGCCCCCCTTCCCGGTCACAAAAGCCAAAGAGAAGTTACAACCGTGGATAAACACCGGCTCAAATCTGGACCCCTGGCATGAACCAGCCTGAAAACACAAACACAAGCCTCAGATTATACTTCATCCTGCAGAGTAAATACAACTACAAATAACTATTATATTATATTGCATCAACTCTACATCACCTCTTTAGGGAACGTTTAAATTAACAAATAAAATAAATAAACAAATGTTAAAAAAAAAAAAAGCTTGATTCTTTGCGGTGGGAAAGTTCAGGAAAGAGAAACGTCTCAGATTTGAGGCAATGATTTTCTCAGATAGATAATAAAAACAGGACAGGAAACGAACAATAGAGGGAGAACAATTACTCATTCACACACACATAAAAACACACAGATAAAAAAAAACAACCACAAGAGGCTAAAAAGAAAAAAACTGAACCCACGCATGACAACACAGAGCGTAAACAAGGTTTGGTTTCTACAATAAACAGCCGCACGGAACACAAACCGGAAATACGTCATTCCATTCATGACACAGTCCAGGCGGTTAGCAGCCCGCCACCGCTAATAAAGAGCTTTCCTTACCAGAGACGTTTCCATCCTTCCGGAAGAGAGAGTTTTTTTATTTGTTTAATCCGGTAACATGACACAGAGCCGCTGCGACGTCCCCTGTCACCTCCATCCTCCTCTTCCTCGTCGGTTTTCGCCGAGCTGCTAGCTAGTCCCTATGAGAGTCCACTCTTAGCTTCGGCTAGCAGTTGCAACTCATTGAATATGGCGGCGGTGGAACGGCGGGATCGTAGTTAGCTGTGATGCTAGCCAGCGGACACATCCGGGACACGCAGTGTTTAGTTTGTGGTCGCGAGTCTCTGCTTGATTTGACCTCTGACCCCCGATCAGGTAACATCCGCCCGCTGGCCACAGCTGTGAACCAATCAACACCTTTCATTTCTTAATAATATTTATTTCCTTAATAAAATCAACACGTAAACTAAAATTTTATGATTTTTTAAAAAGGGCACCCGCCCTCTCGATTTAGATTTTATAAATGTGTAATATTTAAAGACATGTATGTTCACAGTTAGCTACATCCTTAGCCACATCCTTGCTCTCTCTTTATCTTGGCACTTCTTTGTGAATTATACACAAAATACATGTTATGTTGAAATGTAACATGTAATAAACGTGAATACAAAAAAAAAAAACACTCATAGGTAATTAGGAATTATTGATACCTGTAAGTATCAATAATTCCTAATTACCTATGAGTGATTCATACCAAACACATACCTGTATTATTTTCACTTGTTTACTGTGTAAACTGTGTGTATACATATATATATATATATGTGTTAAGTTTCTAGTTCCATAGTAGTTGTAATGCAATGCCCTTCGGTTACAACACTATCTTGTATTTTAATAAAATATCAGGAAATCCTACCTCTCTCGTGCAATGTGCTACACTCAATATTTGTAATCATTAAATAATAATTCACTTTATTAGCCTGTGTCTGAAAAGTCTTCCTCGTCATTCTGAAGTGTGAGGAAGAGCTGATTAAAGAGTTTTGTAAGGAGCGTCTCTCCCCACAGCCGCTGTCGCTGCTGCACCTGCACAGGGGCTTTCAGCACACCAGAGTTTTGTGTTAAAGTAAATGTTTTGTCTGGGCCAAATGGAAAAACCGGCGCAACCGCGGTCATGAGATGTAATTGAAAAAAAGAGAACAATGGTCAGATCCACCTGAAGGGAAAAGGAAAAAACGTCGGCCCTGAAGACACTGAACGGTGTGGAAAAGGCTTGGTTCTACAGCCACCCTGTCCAGGCCTGCTTCCAGACCTGCGGTTGTTTATTCACGCTGTTATTATTTATATGACCGTACCCTCTTTTTTAAAAATCTAATTTTATTCTATCTTGGCCTGATAAAACATTTTTTATATTCAATATACAAAATATAAACCCAGACCCGTCTCTGCTTCGCTTCACGGAGCGCGAGACACAGTTTTGGAGGGGGCGAAGAGAAATCCGTGGCATTTCACATGTGGCTTGAGCGGCAGGAAACTCAAACCACATCAAGCATCCCGAGAACGAACCTGCCGACAGAGGGTTCCGCGTTGCGCGGACACGGACTCCAGCGGTCATTTTCCTTTTCTGCCCACCCCCACTCTCTCTCCCTCTCTTGCAGGATTTTCAGCATTGGGGATGTTGGCTGCGATGCCGGGCAGGACGTGTCGGGCTGTAACCGCTCTTGGATGTGGTTGTAAGGGAAAACAGGAGGGATAACACTCAAGGAGACGGCTTACAGAACAGGAAACAAGGATAGTGATCTTACTTGTGGAGGATCCCCACATTCTGCGGCGGTGTGGTCGCCCACCCAGGTGATTTTAAGACGATAAATAACATACAGGAGAGAAGGGAAGGCGTTTGTTATACATTTACTGTGTGCAAACAGTAGAGACATACAAAGTTTAACACACTGAGAAGCATGAACCGACGAGACGTCAAGTGGAACAGACTGGGCAAAGGCATTTTTCTGGGTAATAAATACAAACAAGCATGATTATATATGTGCGTGTGTGTGGGTGCGCGTCTCAAATGGTTCACTCCGTTTTTCCCGATGAGCAATCACAAAATACACGTAGACAAAACGGTACTGTGTTAAGACTGAGAGTTAGGGACGCATCCAGGGGGGGGAAGAAGAAAAAATGGCACCTTTAAAGCTTCAATATTCTAAGAATAAAGTGTAATGTTATGAGAAGATATTTAGAATTCAGGACATAAAAACAGGACCAGAATAAATACGAGTAATGATGTTATATAAAAAAAAAGAATGATATTGAAATAGTTATTTTATCAGTGTTTCGAATGTATGACAGTCTTTTTATCGATGCTGATGATGATGGTGTGATGTTTATTAACAAACACATTAATTTCCTTATTTATCAAATAAAAAAAATCAATAGGCCATTTTCCAGCAGTTGGACTAATAATCAGATTATTTTATCATAATTCAAGTAAAAAGGGTCTAAAACAACAGCATTCACCAAATCGCAAATCAACCGAGTAGGTTCATTCTTCTATTGTTTTTTTACGCTTGTAATATTTGCTTAAATTACATGATGTAACTTTGCTGTCATTTTAATAGTTCTTTTCCTGAATGTTGCCTTAACACTCCATGGTAACACATATTCTACAGACAAAAAAAAAGTTACTCCACTTGTCGTCCTTCCAAGCAATCATTAGGTCACACAAGATTTTGGAACATGTGCTTTAAAGTGCTACATTTCTGCAAAACGCCAACATAATCCTTCCAGCAGGTTCACTAGACTGGGGATTCCCTGAAGTCCAGGTCAATACCTTTAGGGGGTAACTAATTTGGGCCTGTACATCTTGAAATGGAAACACTTATCAACTTGAAATGATAACAGCTGTCTTCCTAGGAGCCGGGGTCACCGCTCGATGCCATCCCTCACTTTGGGGTCACCGTTGCAACGTTTCTTCTTCGGGACAACTAATAGTGCTGGACCATAAGCTCAGTTTGGCTCGAAGGGCTCGCCAAATCTACACATAGGGCGTATTAAGGCTCATTTATGCTCGACGTCGCATACGAGCAGGGGGCCTTCGTCCGTCCTCCACGTCCACGTCCACGTTAATGCTGTACGTTTTTTGGGGAGCTAGGGGATGTGTGGCCAAACGGAGCAGTACTGCCAGGGGTCACGGGGGGCAGTGTTGCGCAGTATACAGACGTGAAACCTGCAAAGGTAAACAGATGATGAAGATAACGTGGCATCGGGACAACCATAAGCAGAATTCTCTATCCACATACTGCCACGCATTTATTTACCAGCATCAACTTAGAATGTAAGTTATCGCCAGCTCATCCACCATGTTTGTGATTGTCTGAAACGGCAAGTTGGGGGTTAAACTCTGCACTGCCCTCTAGTGGATGATTTACTGACATTGTAAAGTACACATTGGAAATATCTGGGCCGACGATGTTTGAGAGGGGTGGACCTGTTTATATCCCTTATGTGAATATAAATGAGCCTTTAATCCATTTGGTTATCAATCCAAACAGAAAAAAATGCTCATAAAATGTCACATGATTGGGCAGTATAGCAGTTTTAAAGACAATACAAAATGCGATAAATCATTGTGATATTAGCACCCCGTCCCATAAATATCCCACCAAAGAAGAGCAATAAATCACAAATTTGGTTAGAATACTTAGACCTGGCTGAATAGCAAAAGCTAAAGCTAAAAATACCAAGAAAATTATCCGACACTCATTATTTAAAAAAGGATTTTTATAAAGAATCATAAAAATGACCCACAAAAATTTTGATTACTACTATGAATATTACATTTTCGGCTCCGTTTTAAATTTCTGCAGACACTATTTGGAGAAGCCTATTTCTCAGACGTGACAGAGTGAATAATACCCGGTTATTTTTGGAAACCTCTAAAAATGTAGTCCTGAGTCGCCAAACCGAAAACTCAGGCACTTTCTTTTCCACGGCCCCCAAAAGACGCATGTGACGCCTTACCAACAGGAGCTCGCGCTGATGAACATGGAATTGTTTGAAAAATAACGCTACTTTATTTCCGTTAATGAGTGATGGCGTAAACGGGGTCCACACCGAAGCCCAGATCTGGCGGCTCCTCTTCCAGACTCCCATGTCCTCAAAGGAAGGCGGGTGGCTGTCGGGTTCGATGAAGCAGGAAGTTCTTGATGGGCTCTGGCAGCGGCAGCGACGGTATGTGGCTGAGGCGCTTTTTCCCCATCGCCCTGCGGATCCTGATCCGACACAAGTGTGTCAACCTATGAGGGCACCCTGTGGGGAAACAGCAGGGAGAGCTTTTCTTAAAAAAACACATTCACACCTGATTGCGTCGCCTGATATTTGCGTGTTTTGGTTTCTCTTCATTGGGTATCACATCATCTCAAGCTAGAATGAAAAGTTTTTTTGCCGATCAGCTTTGAGGCGGACTGTCGTTTTGTTGATGGATATTCCAGGCTGCGGTTGCCTGGGTAACCCTTTTGTATATTTCCAGTAAATGTCCAAAAAGCTGCCGTGTGTGGGGATGAGCTACCAGCGGGATAATAGAGGAGGGTCGTGGATGTTCTGCAAATATTTCCAATGAGCATTTCCCACAAATAAACCAAAAACGGTAGCACTTTGGCAGGAAGTAGGTTGTGTTTTCAAGTATTTGCCTGTTTCATCACTTACCTGCTAACATACAGCTAATGCTAACAACCAATCTCTCAGCTGTCTAGAGTAGCTTGATAGGAAATCACTAAACCTGGAAAGCCAACTGACTGAGATTAACATGGTGACATGCTAATATACAGCTAATATTTAGCAAAGTCACACATTTGCTAATTATAGTAGCATGCTAACAAGCAGCAAGAGACTAAATGTAAGTGACTCAGTTTAATATTGTGACATGCTAACATGTATTTAACATTTACAGAGCATATAATTAGCCATAATTACAGTAGCATGCTAACAAATGGCTAAAAACTAAAGCCAAGTGACTCAACTTGACATGCGAAGACATGCATTTGCTATTTAGTGTAGCATGCTAACAAGCTGTCATAGACTGCAGCAGAGTGACTTATGGGATAACACAGCTAACATGAACAGAAGCCAAGCTTTCTTAGCCATTTAAAGTAGCATACTGACAACAAGCAAACATTTAGTTGATGGCACGCCTACTGGATAATTACGGTAGCTTTCTAATACACAACTAACATTAAGGAGAGTCGAGCGGCTCAGCTGATTACAATGGTGTGCTAGTAGCCAGCAGGGAGGCCAAGGGTTTTGCCTAAATATAGCTGCATGCTGATTTAGAGCTAACATTAACCGAAGCCAGTTGTCTTGGCTAGTTATAGTAGCAGGCTAACACGCAGCTAAAATCCACCAAGGCCAAGCTAGCCATCCAAGCACCTGGCGCAGCCTGGATCTGAGTCCGAGTATGAATGAAAGGGTTGTTGTAAAGCTCTGGAGAAACATTAATGCGGGAAAGCGACGTGCGATGTTTTCCACTTGCCGCAGGTTCTTTTAGCTTGAATCATCCGCCCCCCCCTTCCCATCCCCTCACAGGGTTGCGCAGTTTGGCGTCGATTTATCCCACCGCCATCCCAGTTTCCTGGTTTTCAGTCTGAGACAATTTTAACCGTGAACCACCCACATGGAGCTGCGTGCACGGTTGGCCGCCGCTGCTCCGAGTCACCAGATTTAACTATTATTTCATGCGCTACGATCACAACAGCCTCGACCTGCATGACCGACCCTCCCATGGCCCCCCAACCCCGACACCCGCCTTCATTCTTACATATCTGCACGTTAAATCCCCTGAAACAAAACACCGCTCTTATTCTCTGAGCAATTACCGCAAGAGAGCGGTGACATTTTGACTTGTCGGGCTGCCAAAACAAAACAACGAAAAAAACTCTGAGGGTAACTTGCTCGCTTGGCTGCGTCTCAGACGGCTTCACGGAACGACAATGGGGGAAACAGCGTCCCGAGTCCCAGCCCTCACGTCGCCTTCAGCTCAGACGTTGGCCGGCGCCCGCAGGCAGGGACCAACCTGTCGCGTAAGGGAACTCTGTATCCCGAGTTCGCTTGCCAAGGCCAACGTCTTAGTCGTAATGTCTGACTCATAATGTTTAAAAACTAAGAAGAATCTGGCCTTGGAGTTTAATGCGCGGTAATATACTCTGAACGCGGCCGTGCAGCTTTGTGAGATTATTTACCGTGCTCTGTCATCTTAGCGGCTATTCATTTTTAAAGTGATGCTCGTCAAATCCAATCATACGGAGGGGTGGGAGTGATGCCTTGGCCACTTTATTTTTCCTTCACGATGATATAGAAGCGGCTCTGTGGCGCGGCGGTTAGCGCTTCCGCCTCGCAGCAAGGAGGTCCCCGGTTGGATTCCGACAGAGATGCCTTTCTGCACAGAGTCTCCATGTTCTCCCCCGTGACTGCAAGGGGTTCTTCCCACAGTCCAGACACATGTAGGAGGTTGACTGGAGACCCTTCATTGCTCAGACGTGCAATTGAGCGAGTGGTTGCATGTCTCTATAAGCGTCCCCATGATGGATCCAGGGTGAACCCCGCCTCTGGTCCAATCACAGCTGGGATAGACATAGCCCCGCCATCCTGACTGCAGGGTAAGCGGTGTATATAATGAACGAATTAATGTATGAACCGATATATCAGTGATATATGGATGAGCTGGAGTGCATAAATCAGGTCTCTCCGTCAGCTCACAGTGACTGAGAGCCTGATGGTGGGGTTGTGATGTGACCGCCGTGGAGATAAATCTCTGCAACCCGAAGCCGTTTAGAAAACAATTCTGGTCAGTGGGAGAAGAAACCGCACACCATCTCCGCTCTCCGGATGGTCTCAGAAATATGTTATATAAAAAAAAAGAAAAAAAAAGCTCTTCGCTATGGAAATAGAAGACACCGAGTCGCACGGGGATGTCGGGTCGGTTCTGCACTCCCATAAGAGCCTCTTCCCCGGCCCGCGCTACCTTCCGTCACCGCCGCCGCCAAACCAGCGAGTTTCGTTGCTGTGAGGCCCCGAGAGGCAGGCGAAGACCAAACTGAAGTACAACACATCTCCCCAAAAAGTAGCAGAGGAATTAAGTAGTATCAGATGAAAGTACACCAAGTAGTCGACGTACTGAATTACTTGCCAAAAGTGTGCATGGGAAAGTTCAACGCACCAGCGTTTCAGAGAGACGATAAACACACGGTGCGCCGGTGCCCCCCGGTGGCCGAGGGGAGTATAACAACAACAATCACAAATTAGCATATCTTTCCCATAATTCTCTCGACAGGGACTTTCCACAAAAGAATAAAATAGTCCAAAAATCTCAAGGATCAATGAGCGGTAATTAGCTTAAATCACTTGGGACTCTTTTGATCAAACTTCGATAACAGCCAATAAAATGAGTCTGAAAGCCGATTTTTGTTTTTTTTCCCCATAGTTGAACTTTCTAGAAACTTCCCTTAGAAACTGGCAACTGTTAATTTAAAAAAATTGTAAAACTACTTATTAGGACCCTGAAAATCTTGTTCCCCTTGTGGCTGAAACAAGTATTACAACAGGCGATTGTTTGTTAAATCGGCCTTGTATATTTTTTTCCCACTTGGCTTTTCTGGGATTTCGACAAATATGTCTCACATGCCTTTCTAACATTTTTTAAGATAAGACATAAAACCAAGGAAACAGCATTAATGGGCCTGGAGATAATCTGCGGGAAAAATGCGTTCTTTCTCTCGAGAAGAACAACGTTAGCTCTGACCATGATGCTTTGTACCTCATGACACACTCTGAACGGCACACATCACGCGCAGCTAGCATCATAGGAATCCGACAGAAACAACAACAATGCAGCAAAGGCATGGCGATGACAGCAGTGAAACATTCGTGTTGGTGGCTCCCAGATGGCGTGATTTGATGTTTATTTCCTATATAAATATCAAAGCTATGATAGTAGCTATTAGCATGTAGCAGTTAGTGGTACAGCTATTAGTAGTATCCAACCCAAGTTCCCCCTCTGTCTCTATCACACTCTAACTTTCTGTCATCCTATCAGTATCGTTCTCTTGCAACCCTAGCTGGTTGAGGCAGAAGGCCGCCCACATTGAGCTGTGTTTCGGCAGCGGTGAACAGACTTCCTCCTGATGATCTTCTTTAACGGTACATGCCTTTGGCCTTTGCCTATTGGTTGCGAAGTTGTCGCCATCTTTTATGACTGAGGTTCTCCTTTGCGTGCCAGGCTCAGGCACCTCCCTCCGAGAATAACTAGCCACCCGCATGTCTTTATACACCTTTATTAGATGTTACATAGGTTTTCACCCCGTCGACCTCAAAACAAACCATCAGGGTACAACTCCAGCACTGGCAGGGAAGCCGGAATGATGATACGTCTGCTTTTCCTGCATTAACCACGTCCACACCCACTTTCTGACCAATCGCACAATAGTTGCCGATTATCCCGCAATAAAAGCAGGTCCTGTAGAGGCCTTCGCGCTCCTGTAGCCAACGTTGATACTAACACGGGCTAGAACGAGCTTGTCTACATGATTCTGGACACAAAAAGTGAACATCTGGACCCAAACTGACGTTGGGACTTACGCTTGGCCTCCAGGAAAACACTGAGCGCCTCCGGATCCACCTTCCTCCGGTGGGTCACCTCCAGCTCCGACTCGTCCCAGGGCACCAGCGCCGGGTTGGCCCCGTGGTCCAGCAGCAGGTGCACGAATGTCGCCTCGCAACCGTGTCGCAGCACGGCGTCCAGCAGGCAGGAGGCCAGGCCGCGGGCGAGCGCCTCGTGGCAGACGGGCCCGGTGTAGTTGAAGTCGGGCTGGGCGCCGGCGTGGAGAAGCTCCCGGAAGCAGTGCAGGTGGTGGTAGGCGGCGCTGATGTAGAGCGGACACACCACCAAGGTGTTTAGGGTGCGGGCGCTCAGGAGGAGGCGGGGACCCAGCTGGTGGTCCATGTCAACGTCGGCATTGAACCTGAAGAGTGACAAGGCAACAAAATGCAAATTACGTCTTACTAGAGGTGCTTAAGTAGTGATTAAATAACTATGTTACAGTATGTCTGCAGTCTATTATACATGGTATATATCGTAATTTCTGGACTATAACCTGCTACTTTTCTCACACACTTTGAACACTGCAGCTTAAACAATAATGCACAAGCTTCATGCTGCCAAAACATTTAGCCTCGTCACAGACTGAGAAATTCTGAGGCTCTTCACTGAAGAAGTCGACTTCAGTGGTTTTAGTGCAGATGGAAGATGAAGAAAACGATCAGCGGGAGAAGGACAAAGCAGGGACAGAAAATGGATGGACTTTTCCTCGTGTCATTTATTATTAATCTTTTTCATCAGCCGTGTTACAGGCGCTGTTTGGAAAAAAGCATTTCCAGTACGTATTTGTGAATGTTACCGTTATGTATTTAATTGATGGTAGCATCTTTCTATGTAAATTTCTCATGTTAAACGTGGACACCTGTGCCTTATAGACAAGTGTGACCTATATATGTACACATATTTATTGAGTTATTTTTAGCTGGTGCAGCTTATATTCAGGTGCGCTCAATAGTCCAGAAATTGCGGTATATACGGTAGTATGCATAGTGCAATGAATGAAGGTATATAATTTATTGCAATAGTTATGTGCATGCTATAAACAGGTTATGATTATGATATACAGCATGAGTGACTATATCGTATGTACAGATATATGATGATTATATGATTACAATGATTGTGCAGTATAAGTTAACAAAATGTACCAGGTTCCAGTGTCTTCACCAGGTAGTTTTTGAAGACTTTTGTTTACGCTCTTAGAACTCCACATCCTTCCTGACTAACTTCCCTCTTAAATTTCAGGTAATAGTCTGCACCCATTCCATTCTTTAGCTCTTTACAGTCATTCATCATTATTATTATTATTATCATCATACGACTATCATCATCTTTCAGAGACCTCTAGGTGGACTTCCAGGTGATCAATCAAAAGGTCTGCACAGGGTTCCTCCAGGTTCTCCTGGTTCCTCCCACAGCTTAAACGCATGCAGAGGGTTCATTGGAGACCCTAAATGTCCAATGGACATGTGAATGAATGAGTGGATGGTTGTAGGTCTCTATATGTGAACCCCATTTCCCGCTCAATGACCATTGGGATAGGCTCCGCCCCCCTGGTTGTATAGATAATGCATGAATGAATGAATGAATGAATGAATGAATGAATGAATGAATGAAGCTCCGATCACCAACATCCAAGCTATTTAGTAGACACAGAACTGAATGACTAGATTAGCCTGAAACGTAGCTTTGGTGATGAGCAAGAAAACTGCTGAAACTAGAAATAAAAAATTCACATATCTATATGAAATATGCGGAAGAAGTACATGGAGAAATCATACGAGGGTGTGGAAAGAAGAATTAAATGGTTTTTAGTCCCCTCCATCTGCCAGAATCCTCACCGGATGAGCTCCTGCAGGACATCCAGCCGGCCCACCCTCGCGGCGTGATACAGCGGCGTGCTGCGGTGGTGGCGGCTGCCGTTGGGGTCCGCCCCGGCCTCCAGCAGGATCCGGACGCAGTCCAGGTGGCCGTTGACGACCGCCACGTACAACGCCGTCTGACCTTTGACGTCCACCAGATCCACCTCGGCGCCCTGGCCGATCAGGTAGGCCACGCAGGCCGAGTGTCCGGCCGTGGCGGCGATGCGGAGCGGCGTGCACGGAAGGCAGCCGCAGCACCACACCGACTTCTCATTGATCCGCCTGCCGGCACAAGAGAAAAGTGGCGGAGTCAGAGGTGTTTTGCTCCGCCCCCAGAGCGAGCTTAATGACCGACGCGTCATCCATTGTCATATCTGGTCTTCTCAGCACGATGAACTACAGCACAAGCGTCAAACTCAAGGCCAGCAGGCCAAATGTGGCCCGCCACATCATTTTATGTGGCACGTGACAACTTCTTAAAATGTCTGATTGTCTTAAAATGACACAAGTCAAACGCATGCACAGACCATAAACTACATTTCCCACAATTCATGCCAATCACGTCATTAGATCGCAGTGTATCCACATCAATGCGATTTTCAACAAGTGGAATTGAGAAATATATGATCCCTAAATGTCCAGGAAGAGAAAAGCTGATGCAGATGGAAGTTTCAAGAAGGATGGGAAGGCCAATACATGTTTGTGCTTCAATGAGAAAAACTGCAACTGCAACTGTCTGTTGTCAAAGAGTTCAATCTATGTCAGCATTTTGACACCAAACACGTAACTAAGTATGCCAAAGTTACCGTTCCAGAAAAACAACACATTGTTTAAGAATTAAAAGCAAAGCTACAACTGCAGAAGAATGTGTTCATGAAAGCTGCATCCAAAAACGCTACAGCAGGAAAAGCTAGCTTTGTACGAGACCACTTTTTTTTTTTTACATCTATGCAGTGCATATGTAACATTTTTGATCTGAATGAGTAGTAAAATCAGACATATTTCGAATTAAGGAGTGGTTACATTTATTTTACATTACATTTGGTTACATTTAGTTAAATTTATACTGTCACCGTTACATGTGGCCCTTTGAGGGCGACTGATGAGGCCCTCTGTGAAAATAAGTTTGACACCCCTGAACTACAGGATTTCAGCTCCAGCAGTTCGTCCTGCAGCTCAACCATCTGCCATTGTTTGGATTAACGACACAATGCCGCCGCCAGCTAACATTGCCAAGATATATCCCATAATGCACCTCTCTAATGTCCATTCATTGTTGCAGGACATTAAAGGGGGCGTGGCTTGATCAACCGCAGAGTCTTGCCAGGCGTCTGCCATGGTCCGTTTTAACGAGAACGGTTGAGAAAGAAGGCCGCCCATCGTCTCATAGAGTGGTGGTGCAGAAAGCAGCGGCATGCGGTGAGGCACTGACTTCCTTCAGAACGATATTTACAATTGTAAGAATTTGAAAGTTTCTTGTTCCTTCTGGTCTCATCTCACTTTCTTTATACAACTGAAAACAATTTGTGGGCTTAATTTCTGTATGAAGTCCACACACACATTCTTCTCCATGAAAAACTCTGTTGCTATGTTGTAAACTCCCTGTTTTCTATTAATCATCATATTTCTTTTAACCTACATTGCTTTTAGAGGGACACAGTCAATAGCACCTGCCAACTCGCATGCACCCCCTGCAGGTGAGGCACAGTATTGTCTGCCTCACCTCATTACTTTTCTCTAATGTTCATTTCCAATCAGCTAGAATGACTGTATCACACACTTACGCTAGAGACATTACACAGCTTGTAGAAGGTCATTTTGTATATAATCCCATAATAAATCTTCCTGCAAACAGTTTGTGAAGGACTGCTCATGCAGAGGTGAGCTCGGCTGCTGCACCTTGGCTTATATTTGATCAGGAAATGCACAGATTCAGTGACTCGTTCTTGAGGACATTTAAAACACGATTGGAATCATACAGAAAATACATTTATAAATCAGATCAGTGGAAAAATGAACCCCTAACTGCTCCCCTGCTGCTGATGCACGGCAGCCTACTGCTCATGGTTCATCCATGACGGGTTCATTGCAGAGAACGAATTTCCCCTCAAGAGATTAATAAAAGATAAACTATTATTATCATTATCAAAATGTTAATAACCGACACTGTTTTCATAATGACCTGCCGCCCCTGACTACACGTCACTGGTGGAAAGTGTCATCGGACAATATGGTTGTGATTTGGCGCCATAAAAATAGCGTCTGATTTGACTCTGAGGAGCTCTTTTAGTGAAGACGACAGATTTCAGATGGTACTATTAGGAGGAGACAGACCTCTGCCGCGATGGCCGCCGCCTGATGGCTCTGGGCGCCAAGGCATGTGGCCAGCGTTAACATTGAGACCGTAATGGTTTTCAAATGATGGGAACACATAGTGACGGCGAGAAGGCGGGTCTCCCGAGCCGTCACTCAGCGGGAGGTCGGAGAGCTCAGAAACCACACACCACTTAGTGCCGCGCTAGCTCACCGCGGTTTCACCGGTCGCTCTAGCAGGAAGTGACCGGCGTAGTGATTGACAGGCGGCAAATGGGAGAGGTTGCGCCGTCAACCAGCTTCGCCCTTATTTTGTGAAAACACCCGGATCCGCCGACCCCCATTGACAACACACAAGCTCCCCAGCTTCTGGAGTGTAAATAGAGAATTGGCTTCTAAGCCTCTTGGATTTCTTTTGCCCTCCTTACTGTCTGAAGGCGTCGTCCTGAAGCAGGTTCCTGAGCGTGTCCAGGTCCCCCACGTAGGCAGCATTGTGGAGACGCATGTCATCCTGCTCCAGAGGCTTGTCGCAGAACTGCTCCTGGAGCCACTCCTTCAAATTTCGGCCTGGTGACCACAACAGACACACACATACACACACACATCATGTAAAATGGTTTTCATTCAGAGGACGACGTAAGGACAGAAACAATCAACAGGCTGCTCCTGGCATGGTTGTTTCATCAAAAATATGTCTTGTTAACTGGTATCCAGTCATTGATTTTAATAACGCAAAAAAAAAAAAAAATTACATAAAAAAATAGATGGTCGAAAGAGAGAACTGAAAATGTATTTAAAGAAAATGCTTAAAAAGATACAAATCACATCAATGTTAATAACCGTAACAACAACAGTAAGAATAACATAACAGTTATAATGATAATACTACAAAGATCAATAAATGTATATGAAGATAGTGACAACAATGACAATATAAATACTAATCTTCTGTCGTCAACTTGTAAAGCGTCTTTGTGTACCTTGAAAAGCGCTATACAAATCTTATGTATTATTATTATTATTATTATTAATCATAATGAACAACGATAATCATGAGTCCAAAAAATAATGATAATAATAGTGACAACAATAATAACAATGACTATAGCGATGATAATCAAAGCAACAACAATAATAGTAATACTAATACAGATAATAGATATTTTGTTGCCAGATAATAGTGGCTACAAAAATAATAGCATTGACTGTAAGGATAATGGTTATAATTACCAGAACACCAAAAACAACAGCAACATGAGGATGACAATGATGGTGATAATAATAATAGTAATTATTGTAGTAGGAGTGGCCACAACAACAAAAGTAAGGATAATAGCATTAATGAAAAAAAAATTGATGGCCAAAATAATGCTTATAACGATAATATAGTTCCTGTTCAGAACTGAACGGCACACAACTCTTGTGTTTTCTTTTATCCTTGTTGGTGTGACTCCACTCGCATCATGTTTATTTTTGTCATTGTTATTGTCACTCTGTTGTCTATTCTTATCCTTGTTGTTGTTAACTCTGCTATCTATTCATTTGTGAATGTCTTTTGCTATCTTTTAATTGTCTCTTTTATTTATATTTACACTCACATTTATTGATATTGTAGCAAGTCACGAATGTTGGGATTTATGTTGATGCTTGTTTTCTGTGTGATTTTGGGGTTGCTGGGAATTTTGTGGGTGTGGTTTGGGGTGCGATGAATTCTGGGATTTTTTTTTTATCTTGAACATTGCAGATACAGTTAGCTGTATTGCAGGCTTCTGTGGCATGGCTGTGGCCAACAATAGCTATTGCTTATTAAACGGACGTTTTACCGTCAACCGATTGTTTTCCCCGACTATAACGTGAGAATATTGTCATTTATGCGCTGCTGTGACAAAATTAATTTCCCCTATGGGGATCAATAACGTCCTTATCCTTAATTAACAGAATAACAACAACAACAACATGATGATAATGATGATAATAATAATAGTAACAGTAATGATTGTAGAAGTAGCAGTAGACGCAACACTAATGATCGTAACATTAATGAGATGAAAAAAGATAATAGTTAATAAAAATAACAATAATAATAATAATACATACCAGAATAACAATAAAGATAATATTGCCAATAATGATGATGATAACAGTCTGAAAAAAATAATAGAAATAATAATAATAACACAAACAACAATAATGATAATGACTTTGTATTGACAATGCTAATACAATAATAAAAACCTTTAAAACATATTTTAAGACGCTGCCTCAAATAATCTGTTATCGAATGTTTGTGCAAAACACACACACGCACACGCACACGCACACACACACACACACACACACACACACACACACACACACACACACACATCCGGGTCCTTCGCCTCTCTGGCTCGCTGCGTCACCGATCTCAATCGCAGATGTCACTCACGGGAAGAGCCCGGATGTTCCCGCCAGCGCACGCGCATGTTTACCTGCGGTGGCGCTCGCGCTTGGCAGGTCAGACACGGTGATGAGCGGCGGCACGCGTGGGACCGGCGGCTCGTCGGTGTCCGGTGGCGGACCGGCGGCCATGGCTGCTCCCCGGGACACCGGCCGGTACGTCGGCAGACGTCGGCGGTAGAGGCTTGTTTGCGCGTGTCCGTGCGGGAACGGAGGCGGAGGCGGACGCGCACGCGGCGTGAACGAATCGCAGCAAAACAAGGAAGTTGGGCGTGTGTGCGGTGGTGGAGCGCGCGCGGCAGCTCCTGTCACCGCAGGCACTTCCGGGTTGAATCAGCTGACGCTCTTAAAGGGGACGCGCAACTTTTATTAAGCTAAGCTAAGCTAATAATTTCCCCCCATTATTGAGGAAATTCTTTGTCACAGCACCACAACAATAACCATATCAATAATATGAATATAAATATAAAATAGAAGAGTCATGAATATATTATAGAAGAGCCCAAAGTGACAGCAACAACAGCAAGGATATGAAAATAGATGACAATGAAAAAAATGAGGGAAAAATTGATAAGCAGAAAATAGATGATGCAATTACGAAATGACTTGTGAATAAGATAAGCAATACTTAATTCATCCGCATAAGGGAAATTCTTTTGTCACAGCTGCGCAACAATGACAGTATTTATAAATATAAATAGAGACAATTAAAAGATAGCAGAAGACATCCACAAATAAATAGACAGCAGAATGAGCAACATCAAGGATGAAATAGACAGAGTTTGGACATGACACGTGTGAATGAGTTAGTTAGTGAGATTGTGGAAGCAGCACAGATGCACCTCCGGTCGGTCAGAGTTGTGTGCTGTTGTGCAGTCTGATGGCCGTGGGCACAATAGAGCGTCTGAAGCCTTGGGTTCTGCACCGTGGTGGGATGAGCCTGAATGAGCTGCTCATCGGCCACAGCTCGTCATGTAGGTGGTGGGAAGGATTGTCCAGGATAGCTCCCAGTTTGTCCTTCACCCTCCCCACTGCCACCGATTCAAGATGGTCCGGATTCAGTCCCACCACCGAGCGGACTTTCCTCACCATCTTGTTGAGCCTGTTGACCTCACCAGTGCTGGCACCGCCCCACCAGCACACTATAGTGTGGAAATGCACGCTGGCTACCATATACTGGTAGAGGGTCTTGAGGAGCTATAGACAAAAAAAAAAAAACGGCCTTAGTATCCTCAGAAAGAACATCCTGCTCTGACCCTTCCTGTAGAGTGTATCAGTGTTGGTACATGTTTCCTCTGATTCTTCCGGAAGTCCACAACCACCACCTTGGTCTTGGAGATGTTGAGTAGGAGGTAGTTCCAGCTGCTCCACTGAACAAAACTCGCAATCAGATCTCTGTACTCCTCATTGTTGATGCATCCAATGATGGAAGAGTCATTTGAGAACATTTTGGGGTGGCAGGAAACGCAGGTTTGCTGGAAGTCAGAGGTGAAGAGGGTGAAGAGGAAGTCATACATGTTAGGATTTATTGAAACTTGTTGCAAGTGCATCAACGGCCATAAATAGGAGTGGAGATAAAATGTCTTCTGACTATATATATATAAATATATACATATATATATTACATAACATTATTACATATTTAAAATCCTCATCAAACTATTTATTTCTATATTGTGTCCATATAAGGTCATTTGAAATTATTTATCGTTAAAATATATGAGTGCAGTTTATTAAAATCAATGGATTAGATGCTTCTGCCTCACAAGCTCCCCCAGTTGGATTCAACAGGGAGGCCTTTCGGTGGAGTCTCCATGTTCTTCCCGTGTCTGCATGGGGCTCCTCAAGGTTCCTCCCACACTCTGAAAACATGCAGGGGTTAGTGGAAAACCTAAATTGCCAATATTTGTGGATGAAAGGGTGAATGTCTGCATGTCTGGAGATCAAGGGTGAATGAGGGGATGAATAGTTGTGACGTTTGAACGAGAGGGTGAATGGGGACGAGTCCTACCAGCAACTCAAGAAGGATATTGGCTATGGATTTTGCACTAAAAATGTTCTATCTAATAATAATAATACATTTAAAATAAAAAAAAATGCAAAATCAAAAAAAAAAAAAGAAAATTAATGGAAAATTAGCATAGTGCTAAAGCTACACACATTAGTATTGCAATCACTAACAGATACGCTAAATGTGTGTGTGTGTGTGTGTGTGACGGTCAGAATAGTGTACTATGTCTCCTGATTAGACGGTTATTAGAGATCCAGTTATGAACATTTCAAAGTTAATTTTAACCACATTTCAGTTGACCTTGAGCTCAGAACAAAGCGGAGCTTTGGACACACACGACCTCTGAGAGACGGCGAGTTCACCACGCGCCCCAAAACGCCACAGATGTTTCTCCCACAGAGCTCAAAACTCTCCCCTCTATTCTCTCTCCTGACAGAGTGCCGCTCAATTCCAAGATTTAAAGTCCAGGTCAGGATAAAAGATGGAGGGATTAGTGGGTGGTGGAGGTGGAGGTGAACAGGGGGGATAAAAGGTGAAGTCGCTCATTAGCGACCATTGTGAGCCTTGACGGACAAAGTCAGTGCGTCTTTGAGTCACGACTCGCACAATGGGGGTCCCTGTCCGAGCGCCACTCCCGACCCACCTGTTGGGTTCACTGGATTTGCCCAAGAGCAGGTGCGCGGCGGGGGTGGAGATGGGGACGGGGGCTAAACGTCCCAACGCGCGACATAAACGTGGCTTAAATGGCAGCTAAATGGGCTTCTCACCGTGTTTTGTGCGTGTCGCAGGTGTTCAGACTCGTGAGAAGAAAAGCCCTGAGCCTGCAGACGTACTCAGCTTTATTTCACCCCAATAGAAAATTAAATATGAATACATGAACTTTTATACAGCCTCCATTTACATTATATACATTTTAAAGAGAACCTAAGTTGTGTCAAAAGGCCCTAATCCGCTACTTTACTTCAACGTCACTCTTGGCGGCCCTTGTTCCTCGGCTCGCGCTCCTGCGAGAAGCCGATGCCGGCGAGCATGTTCTGGATCTTCTCCTCGTTCCTCAGGATGTTGGCCTTTACCGCGCAGTTCCTGTCCTGCTCGTCCCTGATCAGCTGGTCCAAATCGGCCAGCTCCTTCCTGAGGGGATCCAGCACCCGCTCCGTCTCCCTGCGGGTAGACGGCATGACGAATCTGATGGCGGTGCCAGACGGCGGCTGCTCGCGAGGCGCCTGAAAAACTCACCTCCGCTCCGCATCCAAGGCCGTCGCCAGCTCCCTGTTCTCCCGCCGCCACGCCTGCAGCTCGGCCTGGATGGCGTCCACGTCCTCCTGCAGGTAGTCCATGATCTTGCCCAGGGGCAGGCTGTTGCGGCACACCGCCTGGATGGAGGAGCGCAGGCGCTCCACCTCGCGGGAGACCAGGTCCCGGTCCCTCCTCTGGTTCTCCTCGGACAGCAGGTCCTGGAGGGGGGGGGGGGGTGTCAAATCGCACAAGGTCAACGGCGTCGAAGACTCGGGAGTTAGTGAAACAGCCGTGGCCTCCCACTCACAACAGCAATTTCGCAGCTTTACAGCTAACGTGATGCTAATTTAGCATATTAGCATCCTCTTTCAGGTGCGATCAGCAGCAATAACCAAGCAGGAGGGTCATTTAAAGAGCTGAAGGTCCGATTCCCGTAAGCAGGTCCGTCAGGCTAAAGAAAACAAGCTAACGTGGCGTAGCGCATCAATCAGCCGCTGGACCACACAGGTGTCACCTGTCTTTCCCCAGACTTTAGCATAATAAACCCGACACAGGAGGGGAGGGGGGTCTACCTTTGCCAGCCTTGGGTCTCAAGTGGCGACCTGGGGTAAGGGGGGGGGGTCAAAAAAAGGGGGGCGTTGCAGGTTTTGGGTTCCGAAGCTTGAAAAAAAAAAAGGTCGGGAGGGAATAGTACCGACCTCGGTGTGTTTATAAAGATCAAACGCATGGCTAGCTGACAGTTATGAAGTTGTGGGTTTGAGGGGAAGCTGTCTGTGTGTGTGTGTGTGTGTGTGTGGGTGTGTGTGTAAGGGGGAGGGTTTTGTGTGTGTGTGTGTGTGTGTCTCTATACACCCCAATTACACCCCGTCCCCTGATGGCGGAGACCCGGGGAAAGGTACGAGGAGAGGACCTCCCTCGGCAGGCGGCGAACCCGAAGGATGTTTGCTCAGCTGGACCGCGCAAGGCCTCGAGACCGCATGTGTGTGTGTGTGAGTGTGTGTATGGGCGTGTGATGAGAAAACACTCAGCACCGTGAAACCTCTGAAGCCACACACACGTTTTTCGCGCAGACATAAACACAGCACTGAGCTTGAGGGGAAACACGCAGTGGACACACACACACACACACACACACACACACACACACACACACACACACACGCACGCACGCACGCACGCACACACACACACACACACACACACACACCTGCGCTCCTCATCCCGAGCCCTGTTTATTTTAGTAACAGGCTGTGGCAGTGAGGTTATTTTACTACAGTATTGAGTAACAACCAGCACACTTAGACCCCCTTTCAAGTTCAACTCGCAGACTAATTTGTGACATTTTCGGGGTGCCACTGATGGCGGGGAGAGAGAGAGAGACACACACACACACACACACACACACACACCTGCCTCTGCGGCAGAAATCAGATGTGGCGACAATGGCGGCGTGGAGACCGTGTCAAGAACACACAGCTAGTCGGGACAACTGTGTGTGTGTGTGTGTGTGTGTGTGTGTGTGTGTGTGTGTGTTGCTGTGGCCTCAGACGGGCCGCCCAGGGAGGCCCAGGTGACTCCGGCGTGGGTTGACGCTCCCTCCACCCCCACCCCTCCGTCGTGGTGGGTGGCTGCCCCTGCCAGGGCGCTGCGAGCCCTGCAGCTAGACAAACACGGCGGGTTGGTTGTGCAGTTTGGTTGGTGCAGCTTGTTCTGTTTGCTAATGCAGCCCCCGCTCACCCTCTCACCCTCTCACCCTCTCACCCTCCTCTGTAGGGGACAAAAGGAAAGACTGGGAGCGCACTCAGGTGTAAATCTTCTTTCCGTGGCAAATGGACTTCACTTGAAAATATTTCACCTCTCACCCAAGAGGCTTCTTGGAGGCTGAGCCTCGGCCCGAGGGATCCGCTCCAGCTACCAGGCGGTGCCGTGTTGAGGAGAAGCTCTTTGAATGCATGAGAGAACTCCATTATCTGTATTTCACGAGACGAGTGTAGAACTAAAGGACCCCCATTTTGAAAATCTAGGAGCTAATTTGACGGCAGCCGATCAGATTCATTCGGACCAATTCGACGAAAACTCCTCAAGGCATCCGCCATGTTCTGCATTAACCGCTGGCCGTCTGACCGACATGCGGCGAACACCCCGCTGAAGGTAACCGAGAACGCACAAGCTCCACCTGAAGCCCTGAGAAGCTACAAATCATCTTCTAGACCTGGAATTGGAGACGCGACACTTAACCAGAGGAGGTTCTGGTGGCGTCTGGCGGTAAACGTCGTCTGAAGGGAGAAACTAATCAAGCTGATTCATCTGTAAACTTACTGCAGAACAGGACGGGGGGGATAGATGATGAGCCTTTGTGGCGCTGGTTGGAATATCAGCGGGACAAAAACTGAACCCTTTGGCGTACCTCCTTGAAGACCTTGTGGAACTCAGGAGGCCTGATAAAGAGGAGGCATGTTGGACGCAAAAGAAAGACCTCCAGAGAATTGAAAAAAACAATTCGGACTTCCGCTAGACCTCCTGCCCTCCAGCTCAAATTCTAGAATCTGTCTACCAATATATTATCCCTCCTCTGTACATGACCCAACCATCTCAGTCTGGCTTCTCTGACCCTCTCTCCAAAACATCTAACATGTCTCTGATGGATTCGTTCCTGATCCTATCCACCCTCGTCACTCCCAAAGAAAATCTTAACATCATCATCTCTGCGACGTCCGTCTCTGCGTCCTGTCTTCTCTTCAACTCCATTGTCTCCCAACCATTCAACATCTCTGGTCTCACTGTTGTCTCACACACCTTTCCTTTCATTCTGGCTGATAGTCTTGTCAAACATCACCCCTAATACTTTATTCCAGCTGTTCCAACATGCTAGAACCCATTTTTTCACCACTTTTCCATACTCTCCATTGGACTGTTGACTCTAAGTACTTAAAATCCTCCACCTGACCCCTGATGGAGTCCCACCCCCACCTTGAACTTCTCTGTCACACCTCAAAAACAGTCTCACAGCTGGCATACATGTCCTGCGCCAGTCTAACATACTTCTCTGCCACTCCAGACTTCCTCATGCAGTACCGTAGTTCCTCTCTCCGCACCCTGTCGTAAGCTTTTTCTCGATCTACAGAGGCACCCAGCAGCTCCCTCTGACCTTTTCTGTCCTTCTCCACCAGCATTCTTGAAGCGAATACAGCATCTGTAATAGTTCTTTGTCTAGGCATGAAACCAGAATGCTGCTCACAAATGCTGACTTCTGCCCCGAGTCAAGTTGCTCCTGATGGCCTTGTTAGCGCCTCCCATGGCAGCTTTGCTACCATTGGTGCAGGTGATGCTACCTAGCTTAAAGCACTTTATTAGCTCTAGACCGGAAGAGACCCTTTGCATTTGGATTGGTCAGTGACTTCACCTGTAACTTTCAGGTCTTTGCCCCGGCGGAGCAACCCTGCGGTTACCGCAAGCGACAGTCGGGTGGTTGCCGGGGGGACGTGCTCCCCCATTTTAAAACGGATTGTGAAATTAGGCCTGGGGCGGCGGGGGATGTTCAGGATGTTGTTGCAAGGTTGTTGAGGGACTGGGACCACCGCTCTGAGTGAAGGTGGGTGGGGGCAACCTCTCTGCCCTGTAGTAACCGAGAAAGGAAAACAGTCCTAGAACGCATCTCTGGGTGGAGGAGGGACACCATCAGACGAAGTATTAGCTTGTGGTTTGGGCACAGCACCGCCGCAGCCGCCCACTCAGCACGCCATCCCGTAGCAGTCGCGCGAACCGAGTGCGCTCCAGTCGATTCCCCCCGATAACTTCTTTTTTCCCTTCCTTTCTCCCTTCCTCCTGCCAGAAGATGCTTATGAAGAGGCGGGGAACCTTCGCTGCCGAGGATTTGTTTTCCCGGCAACTGCTCTCACTCAGCGGCCGTCCATTTGCCGGCCGCGGGGGTTTATTTGTCTGCCGCGAACCTTCATCAGGGGCTTAATTCGACGGGGCTGAGGACAAGGAGGGGGCGTGTACACAAAAAAATTCTTATGAAAATGCAGCTGCTGCAAAAGGGCACATCTTGTGTAAATAAAAAGGAGAAGTATCTTGGAATAATATACAACCCCGCCAAGGGGTCAGGAAAGAGGCCATCCCGACAAATATACAGCGAATTCTTCACACACTCACGGAGAGAGAGAGGGAGCGGTACACGGGGCAAAACACAATCATTTGACTGTTTAAAAAAGAAAAGTGAGGCGGCAGCGGCGCTGACGAAGACCAGGCGTCGGAACAGGCAGAACTGAACTTCCGTCAAAAGTTATTTGAAAAGGGTGAGGAAATAAAAAGGCGGAGGAGGCAGGCATCGGCGTTTAGGGAAAAACGCAAATGAGTTGTGGCGGCTGAAATTTCAAACCCGCCGTACGGCAGCGAGTGGGGAAGCTCGGTATTTACATTTTTGACCTGCCGTGTTTTTACCGTGATTACAGGGGCGGAGAGAGGGAGAGGGAGAGGGAGAAGAAAAAAAATGAGTCCATTAAATGGACCTCTCCGCACTTTCATGTCAGGAAGGAAGTCATTACAGTTCTTTTTACAGCTGACGAGGCAAGGCCGGCCAGGAGGAGGAGGAGGGGGAGGAGGTAGGGCTCCTACGGGCGCATACCTGCAGCAACAGGGGCCCCGGAGGGAAAAAGCCAGGGCCCCGATTTAGAAGATGGAGCTGGAGGTGTCGGGAAATACACAGTAGAAGCGTGTGAGAAGAAGCTGCCAGAGGTTGAGACCTCTAGACAAAAACATACTGGAGGTTCACCGGAAGCCCTGAATTGCCCAGACAGGGATGAAACAATGAATGGTTGTATATCTTTCTATGTGGCTCTGTGATGGAGACGACGAGTCTAGGATGAAGGCCTCTCGGCCAATCACAGCGCAGGATAGGCGGTAAAGAAAATGACTGAATGGATGGACTTCAAACCGTCACAACACTGGCAGTGAGACTCTGGGAGTTTGTCAGCATCTAAATCAGGTGGCTGGTAGCTGTGCTCCTGCTAGCTAGCTTAGCACAGAGATCAAGAGTCATCGGATTCCCTGACGACTGGAACTACTTTCCGCCTGGGCGGCCGCGGTGGTTCCCCTGCTGGATCGGGAGTGCGTATGTGGATCGTGTCGCAAACGACCTTTCGAGCGTTTGCCTTCAGAACCCGAATCCTGACAGGAGGGGCGGCCGGTCCCACCGGAGGAATCACGGCTAATTTACCGAACAGTTCCTTTAAATACCTGTGTTGATGGATTGTGATTTATGAGAGGTGGTGTCTGTGTGTGTGTACATGTGTGCGTGTGAGAGAGAGAGCGTGTGTGCGTGTCAGGGTCCTGGATCATGGGGGCCTTTCTGCATGAGTGACGGGCTAAAACAGTGGAGCCGTCAGAGTCCGGGTGGTCAGCGAGGAGGGGATGCCTCGGTGGCGGAGACCACCCAATGCAGCCGGCGGACGGCGAGCGCGCCGGTTAGACCGGGAGAGCAGCTGTTACCATGATGACCGGCTGCTGTGATGAACGACTTGAAACAAACCAAGCAGAACACAAATAAATCGTAAGTAATCCCAGTTTTACCAGATTGAACGGACTGGACTTTTAAAAGGATCATTCATTCATTCAAGCTCAACACTACTACTGCTGCCGCTGCGGTCGGCTGGAGCCAATCCCAGTCGCGGCTCGGCCGAGGGGCGGAGTTCAACCCGGACGTGTCACCTGTCAATCAAAGGCCCACGTGTAGCGACAACCAATCAAAAACCAGCTGAATGTTTTGGGACCGTGGGAGAAAAACCTAGAGAGGACCCAGGCAGGAGAACACGGAGAGAAGTTGATGTCAAGAGCAAAACGTCAAATCGAAATCCTCCCGTGCGCCGTCATTGGGGGAGAGGCGGCGTCCTCCCTGGACCAATCACAGGCTATCAGGGGGCCGCAAATAAAGACAAACTTTCACCCTTCCCTTCACATGCTATTAAGAGACATGCAACAATTCACCCTCTCACACCTTTCTAGGACTAGATATCTTTGCGCTCCATGTTTCTACAAGTTGTGGAGTCTTATTGTCCGTTTGAAACTGCGAGGCGAGGCGGCCGAGAGCCTTCGCTTTTACAAAAGCAACAACAAGAACAACAACAAGAGCGGCTGCGAGACATATTGAGAAATACCAGAAATCCAGCTCATTTAACTCCAGACATCTTGATGTGTGTCGGTGGTGTGTGTGGTCCACGAGGAGCTCGTCTGGCTATTGGACAATCAGTCTAGCTGGCGGGCGGCGGAGGCTGTGCGGCGGGGGGGGGGGCATTTTTGTAGTCCCAAGGCAGTGCAATTACAACTCCCCGCTCCGTTTGTTTACGTCTTTCCTTTGATAATAACCAGCGTCGCTCGGATCACCGCGGGCTCCGAGCCTTCACCGCGGGGAAGGAGGTCCACTAGGAGCGCGTCCGCTGCGACGAGTCCTCCCGGCACACACACCGCCTCTGTACGACACCGCCCTCTAGTGGTGGCTGGACAGAAGGCGCCTACCTGCTCTGCGGACTTCTGGCCCGGCGGTGGCGTAGACTCATACTCCTTCTTGGTCTCCAGGATCTTCTCCACAAGTCCGCCTTGGGAGGAAAGGAGGTCGTGTTTGTTGTTTTTTTTTTTTTTTTAAAAAAAACTAACTTCTCAGGAAGAACGGATCGTACCATGTTTCTCATCGCTGGTGAGCTCTTGAGCAACTTCCTGTGTGGGTAGAGACAAGATGAGTGGCGAGCGGAGAGTCCGCGTTTCTGGTGCTTACACTTTCGCCGTGAAGGTCTCGTACCTTCTCGGGCGTGTCTGATGGCAGGGGTTCTGCCTCCTTCACGAGGAACTGCTCGTCCTCATCCTCGGGCAGCTTCTTCCAGTCACCAATGATGGCCGCTGGTGCCACGGCAACGCTGTGCTGCCTGGCAGGAGGAGAACAAGACGGGTGGGTCGCCGGCTGGTTTCAGAGGGTCTAATGTAGTCTGATCCTGGTCCTTGTCTGCTCTAGATCTTTTCCACTCTTGGTCTAATCCTGGCCCTGGTACTTGTCTATTTATGGCCTTGGACTAGTTCTCATCCTGGCCTTGGTTTACTCCTGATGTAATCTGGTCGTGGGTCAGGTCCAAATCTTGGTCTTGGTCTGGCACTTATTTGGTCAGGCCTTTGTCTTAGGCTAGTCCTGGTCCCAGTCTAATCGTGGCCCTGGTATTGGTCTTTTTATGGCCCCAGTCCTGGTCTAGTCCTGACCATGGTTGTGTTCTAATCCTGGCCTTGGTTTACTCCTGGTATAATCCTGACCCTGGGTCAGGTCCTAATCTTGGTCTTGGTCTAATCCTGGTACTTGCTCTGGTCTGGCCCCCGAGTCTCCATCTTCTCCTTGAGTGGATCCATGCAGTCATGGGCTCGCGATCGGCCTATCAGTGCAGCCGGTCCGTACGGAAGCCGGTCCCTCACCTCTCGGCCGGGTTCCCGTCGTGGTGGCTCTCCAACGTCTTGATCCGAGGCGGGGGCGGCCGAGCGCTGCCATGCCGCGGCCTGCTACTGCAAGGAGGGCAAGATGTCAAAGGACTGTCAAAAAGGGAAAAAAAAATCTACGGCACAAGTTCAGAACAGCGGGCGGAACGCACCTGGGGGTCGAGGCAGTCAGGACGGCGGCACCCGGGGCCTCCACGGGCTCCGGTGGAACCCGCTGCTGGGGCGACTGAGCGTCTCCACTTGCGACAGGGGCTTCAACAGTGTTAAAACTCAGTCAGAAGCAGCAGATCATCAAGATTTACCGCGAATGTGCATAAAATGTACGATAATTTTCATATGCTTTTATGTTACTTTTACTTAAACAGGCTTAATTTGAACTGAATAATTACTTTGCGTGGACATAGCTGTTAGCTCTAGCTTTAAGTCAACACTTGGATCCCATGGCACTCTGCTGGGCTGTGGCCGTGACCCCTTGTCACAAACCTCCAAACGGCCTATTGAGTTTTTAAATCAAGAATAAAAGAGTTGGCGCACTCACCTCCGTTGCCGTCGGGATCCCCTGTGGGTGGAAAATGGGACAAGGCCGGTGAGGGATTTGAGACGCTATGTGCCTCTAGAGAACTTTTCAGAACCGATGAATCACTGCATCACCTTGGTTTTCGGACCTTGAGCTCCTCCTTTGGCTTCTGGCAGATGAAGACGAGGGTCTCCTGAGAGGCGCGTCAGTTGGTGAAGGGGGAAGCTAAGAGGGGAATCAGAGGAGACCCGCCGGTGGTTAATGATGCGGACTTTTAGTCTGCTGTTGTGTGCAGCTTTCGGTTAATCCTGGTGTAATACCAGGCTATGACTGAAGGGAGTGATGAAGCTTTCATGGAGCCTGGCGTGGAAAGCTCCTATTCACAATAGACAGCTGCAGTCACCCCTGGCCCGATGCTAGGGAAGTTAGCAAATATGTGAGCTAATCAGACGCTAGTCATCGTATATTCAGGAAGCACTCAGATATTCCATGAACACATAGAATGCAATATTGTAAAAATAAATGGATTGCGGGAAACTGGAGCAATTTTTGGTAATATGCTGCCCCCTGTTGGTTAGGAGTGTGAAATACAACGCGCTGGCGCATTCATCTCAGCTCGCTGTTAAATCCACAGACGGGCGGAGCCTTCCGTTCATCCTCTGCATTCGTTTTGTGCGAAAGTGTTGTTTCGAAGAGCTTGGGGATAGCTAACCAGCCGCCAGAGGTCATGGGGAACAATGTTGCACAGTATGCTCAAGTCCAACCATGAAAGGAACAGAAAAGAAGAACAACGCGATGTCGGTATTAGCAGGGAGAGGTGTTTAAAAAAAAACATATGTGGCCGACAGCCAATGAGAAAAAGGAGGCGGGGCGCGGGAAACTGCACCAGAAGACAGAGAAGAATGGAATGTTGAAACAGCACTGACGGACAGCAAAGGAGGGGTAGTTGAAGCCTAATTGGACAACAAAAAAGGAAGAAAGAGGCGATAGCTGCGCTAACAGCCTTGACGGTTTCCTTTGTATGTCCTCTTAACTGGCCGCTCTCATGATGCGTTCAGGTGTATTCAGTATGCCGCGTGATGAGTCCTAGTCTTTTCTACATCTGTAGCCACCATTGAAGCTGCATTTAACATCCCCACAAGCTCTATTGATTCAATGTAAAATGAGGGGAACCCCGAGAAGTAGCAGAATGTATCATAGGAGACACATAGCGATAGAAGTAAAAAAAAATAAAAATAATAAGAGGCAGAAACATTTAAAGCATTGGTTGTTAAGATATCTGAATCCGAAGTGACAAGTGTACCAGAGCGACAAACCCCGTCGGACACGCGGCCAGAAATATTCTCAGCGGCGTGAAAGCGGAGCTGCCGGGGACGACCGAGAAACCATGGAGCCGAAAGCATGGCAGTTCGACGCTCCGCTGGAACATTCAGCCCGCGGCAGAGTCCTGCCAAACCGACGCTTCCTCTGCGCCATCCAACGTCTGAACGGGAACATTAGCGGAGCTTAATTATTTACGGCCCCACTTGCGGGGCTAAAAAAAAAGTCCTTCGCCGTCAATAACCCAGCAGGCTGACTTGGACTGCCCGGTGCAGGGGGAAAATACACTGCGGTGTCAGTGGGAGGCGTTAATAGCTCGGTGAAGGGGTGAGGCTGTAAAGAATAGCAGTGCTGTTTTTTTTTTTTTTTTAAAAAAAGGGGGGCAACTGCTTTTTCTGCAAACTCATGTTTTGCATGGCAGCGGATTAAGGGTGGTGTTTTCCCACCACTGGAAATGTGCAGGTGCTGTGCACAAAGGGACAAGACCTCACATGATTAAACCATGGCTTTGACGTGGGCTGGACTAATCCCAGCTGCCACTGGGCACAAGGGTGGGGTTCAACCTGTCCATTGACCCTTTCTCACTGTCGGAACTTTTCTGCGGTTCCTAAAACCTTTTCGGGTACCAGGCTGTTTCTTGGTGCGTTCGGACAGCAGAGGAACCAGGGACCGTGGACCTTCATGGAGCTACTTAGGCTCCAACTCTGAGGCAGGGGTCTTTTTACAGTTTCATAGGAACTCAAGCGATGTAGGTGCTTGGTGATTGGTGGAACTATAAGCCAAGGCCATTACCAGATACTTCTTGCAGCGACTTGCAACAGTGGCTGCTTTTGGGCAACTCGAATTCCATCCCAGAAACTAGCCTCCTCCAGGGGAACCTTTTAGTTTTGCATTCCAACTGGGAGTAAGGGACCACAGTAGAGACCGGTGTAACACAAGTGTCAGAGACGTGCACCTGAAGCGCCACACTCGAAAACAAATCACTCCGAAGAAGGGGAAGATGACACGGACAACACGGAGAGCGAAGTCGGCATAGCGTTCATGTTCTGCATGGCAGGAATAATAACCACAGACTATCAGATGCGTTGAAGTGTTTTTATCATCTCTCTGTGCTGCTTCGCTGTGTGAAGAACCCAATTAGCCATTAGCTAACCCTGGACTTATCAAGAAAACAGCTGAACAGTGACCATGATAAGTTTGAAATAGTGGTGCCCCAAAGGCAGGATCTTGTAATGCAGTGGTCCCCAACCGACCCGTGGATCAATTGGTGCCGGGCCACCCAAGAAGTAATTAATTATTTCCGTTAGTTATTATCTGAGTCTGAATAATCTTATTTTGAAAAATCTTTTATTTTGAAAAATGACTGGGTTCTCTCGGTTACATCTCAGTCACTTGAGCTCCAAATATTTAACCCACAAGCTAGCAAAAGGAGTCTTTGGAAAGTTTCTCTTCAAAGGGGAAAAGGCCCAGTGAAGAGAAAGGAGAAGAGCCTCCAACTTCCACGAACAAGAAAGCTCTTTAACGGACAATACCAGGAGTTGTACTTGAAATATGGATTTATTGCAACAGGTGATTCCCGCAGAGCAGACCCCTTTGCATAAAATGCGGCGCCCGGAAGCCTTCTGTATACTCATAGTTTGTTGCCGCAATGTTACGAGGAAACTGCTAATAAAGTTGCATACGAGTACACAGTGGATTCATGTTTATTATTATATTCACAATATAAATAATCTATGTGTACCCCCCAGTCCACGGTAAAATTGCCAAGTGTTGACCGGTCCGCGGTGATAAAAAGTTTGGGGACCACTGTTGTAATGGATGTGGCTTATGAGTTCCACCAAGCATCTATGTCACATGAGTCCCCATGGAACCCGGTTTGTCTGCTGTCTGGATGCACCAAGAAATGAACTAGTTCCTGGAACAGTTCTAGGTACAGCAAAAAGTTCCTCCATTGGGAACATGGGCTAATAATTGACAGAAACAGGGAGAAATGGGGCACTGAAGAGGTCCAAGCTCTTCTGGCCTGTGTCATCGAAAAAGGGGTTTCCAGGGCTCGCAGCAGAATATAAACAAAATGTTTCCCTGGAGTAGGGTATTTCCTGGAACCGAATTCAAACCAGACAGTTCTTAGAACTGCGCTTTTGGAGCAGCTCCGCCCAAGAGCGGCTAATCGCACACCAGAGACATCTAATCATTCACCCTTTCACACCGACGGACAATTTAGAGTTCTCAATGAATCAACCGACTGTTCTTTGGACTGCGGGAGGAAGACGGAGAACCTGGAGAGAACCCAGGAAGGAGAACATGTAGAACACGCCCGGTGGACCACCGGAATCGAACCAGCTTTCATCCAAATCAGCACGAAACCAGGAAAACACACACCGAGCCTAAAGTGTACTGAGTGTATTTTTATGATTTGGTCAGCGGGGCTGAATTCCTCCCCGCCTCCCGCTGGCTCCTTTCTAAGGATCACAAAAATAAATCAAATATTTTCCTCCCAAACAAAATACCTCGCGTGTCAAGTTGTTCTGAACCAGAACTGACAGGAGGGACACAAAGAGGTAAAAGTTTAATTTTATTTTAATTTTCAAAGCGATAAAAGTCACCACCGACGTAGGCTGCTCTGATCTGACGGGCTCCTCGGGTTTGACTTTCTTCTGCGTTTCCTTAGATGCTTTGGGCTGGATATGGACACACACAGTCAATCAAAGCTGAAAAACGTGTAAACGACACACAAGACGGTATTCTTAATGGACCGGAAAATTGAACGCCATCCCGAGTGCGAGTTGAAACCCGAGTCCGGGTCGATCGCAGATCAGGATCGGGACCAGACAGATTGGGCCGGGAGCCCAACCCGGTTTGGTTGGGCTCCCGGGGTTTTTCTTCCAGTATGTTTTACTTCATCGGAAAATGTTGGGAGTTCTTATTCTTCTCCTTTGTAGACCTGCGGCAGCGGCGCACCGCCGTTTTCTGCCGTGCACTTTTGACGGATCCCACTGGCGGCAGTGGTGAGGAGATCAAGCGATACTGGAGTTGGAACTCCGCCTTGCATTGCCTCTAAGACAAATCTGGGATAATTTCAAAATCATGCATGCTCCTTTTACCACATAAACTTCTATTTATATCATGACTTATACGCTCAGAGAGGGTGGAATAATGTGAGTCGGGGGTCCTCGAGTTACTTGGGAGATCTGTTAGATGTAGCGTGATTTCGAAACCACCATAGCCTCAATCACTTACCTAACCCAAAGCACCCTCAAGTCATACATGTACATTTTCTTTCGTAATCTCAGTCAATTTCATTGGCGTCAATCCTTTCACACAATCAAACTTTATTCTTAACAACATTCCTGACTGTGGTATGGAAAATGTACGATAGCGCCTCTCCCTTTTTTTCCCCTTTGAATAATGTCCGATTTCAATCCCAATTCCCTATCCTTATTGCACTGCCATCAGAAGATTCTGATTCATTTTTCTGCACAATGATTGTGTTCTCCCTTTCATTTTCTGATGGCCTAGTTCTGTTTAAAGGTACCTACATATGACTTGAGGGTGTTTTAAGTGCACTTTTTTCCAGCTTGTGGAACAGTTTACATTTCTATTAGCAGACCCACTACTGCCCTCTCATGCTTTTTATTCATTGTTTTGTCTCTAATGACTTTACCATTTCTCTTCTATCAACACTTCTACTCTCGAACTATAGTGGAACCTTGTCTTACGAATGAAACAACTTACTAGTTTTCCGAGATACAAGGCGTCTCTCATTCAATCTGATTTCAGCGAGTGCCAAAGACCTCAGAGGGTCAGCAGAACCCTACAGAGCATCTGCCACCGGTAGAGTCCATCGTCAAGGACCACACCCAACTCTCAACATGGACTGTTCACACGCCTACCCTCTGGCCGGAGGTACAGGAGTATGAAAAGTTGAACAACATGACTCAAGAACTTGTTCTACCAGACTGCCATCAGAGTCCTTAACAGCTGACACTCATTCTTCAATTTCTGCACTTTACATGCAGCACTGCACATGTAACTACTGCTATTTAAATTGCACTCATCACTGCGACTGCATTTTGTGAGTTGCACACCAAGCTGCACTCGATGGTTTACTTGCACTGCCAACACTGTTCATGTTTATAACAATGTTTGCACTAACTATTTATTGTCAATACATATCCAAATGCACTACGGACAGTAAGAATTTCATTGTACAGGGAAACATGTTTCCACATTGTACATATGACGATGAACACTTTGAATCTTTGAATCTTCGAGATTTGAGTTAGGAGGGGGCGGGATGAGCGTTCGACATTGATGCGGCCGCTGCTGTCTGTGAGGAGGCATTTAAAAACAGTCATACCGCCACCCGCCACGAGGTAGCCCAGAGAAAATCACAGAAAAACAAGCGAGGTATGCATGTTATCCATGAAGAAATGGAGAGGCTGCCATCTGTGAGAAAGTATGAATCATTTACGGGGATTTGGTGCGGCAGACGGTGGGAACGCCAATGGCCAAGGCATTGGAAGAGCCATTTAGAGCTTAGATTTGATTGAAAGTTTGATTGTTTTAAGGAGAGGAGCCGCATTCGTCGCTAAATTAAGTTTAGCGAGAAAGTGTAGCAAGTGTGCAGGAAAACTTCCACCCATCTCCTCTGCCATCGCCGCACCTTTGTCTGATCTTCAAAATAAATACACTTAATAATATCACTTTATTTCTCTACAGTTTCTTTTATGAGAAATATTTTTTATACATCACTTGTTATTTATAAAGTACGTTTTTGTTATTTAAAAACATTGATTAACAGTGTTTCAGTTCATTTTATAGGGGAAATCAAATTTGATATACCAGCTAACTGAATTACGAGCGCAGTCATGGAAGTAACTGTTCTAAAAGGGCCAAGTCAAAGTCCATGTGTTACTGCATCTTCAAACATATGAAACATATTTTTCTAACCTGATTTGTTTAACTAGATTTTCTTTATCTACTTACCTATCAGGCAAAGCTTCATGTCACAGTTTTGTGAATGTACATTTTTTAGGTGGCTCACATATTTTCAATCCCCACTGCACATGAGGTTTGTTATTTTCCTCCAAAATCGAGACGTACTTACCACGGGCAGAGGCTGGTCTGCTTTGCCAGGCTCTTCAGGTTTGGCCTTTTTCTGTGACTCCTTCGATACTTTGTTCTGAACACACAAACACACAAGTAAACAAGTGCACAAACACTCACACAAACACACAAGCAAGTGCACACACACTTAGTGCCAATTAAAGGGGAGAGAGTCTGGAGGTCCAGACTTGACACTGTGCATCAACACCACATAATAAGGGATTGTGTTTTTCTCAAAAAGATACAGCTCATTCTCCTCGTGGCCCCTGAAAAGATCACTGTCAGGCAAAGCCAAGGTTCCTGACCTCTCTGTCTGGGTGTCGATCGCGTGTTTCGCTGTTCTCCTTGTCCCGCGGGCTGACCGACCTGGGCTTGGACTTCCTCTCCGACTTCTCCCCGCTGGCTGGCACCTTCGCCTGCAAATGAACATAGCAACAATGCCGTCACTGTTACCGCCAGAGAAGGGTGACACTATTGTTGCTTACGCCGCCGTATCATCTGTCGGTCGCCGTCGGTCTGAGCGTGGGTTTTCGGGGTACCTTGCCACTGCCACTCTCCTTACGTCTGCTCTTGTCCTCCCCCCTTCTGGGCTGCTTTGCCGGCATCGTCCTCTCTTTCTCTACGCCTTTCGCCTTGTCCTTGTCCCTGTCCCGCTCTCTGGGAGATTTCGGCCGTCTGGGTTTCATTCTGTCTGGCTCACCCTCTCTCTCTTGAGCTCTCTCTCTATCCTCCTCCCCTTGCTGGCCTCCTCCTTTCTCCCTGGCGCGGCCCTTGGCGTCTTTGCCACGGCCCTGCTCCCCGGGGTTAAGCGCTCGAGGCGGCTGATGCTCGTGGCTCTCCGTATTGACCTTTTCCCGGGAGCCGGTGGAGACAGGCTTCACGTCGGGTTTCTCTCCGGCCAGCACTCGCTTCACTGCCTCCCTGCTGGACATCTGTGACAACACACGGCAACAAATCTGCTGAGTAACTTACAGGCCTAAAATGTGGCGTCCACAAATAGAAATGTGTGTCGCGCATATTGTTCCCTTGAGGGCACTGACCTTGTTAAGGCAGCACTTAGCGATGGTCTGGAGCAGCTCATTGGTTTTCTCGGGCTCGAGACCGGCGACGATGCGGGCCGGGTTCGCAGCAAGCGGCTCCCCAGTCACCAACATCACAACATCTATGGCTTTCTGAAGGAAGGCCATCTTGGTTTCCTTGTCCTGGATGGGGATGCAATGTGAAGAACAACAGGACAGAGGAGGATGTGGTGGACATGAACAAGCAGCGACTATGCGGACCCCAAGGATAATTCTCAGGGTGCAGCAATGGCTTTCCAAACAACTGGCATGGTCAAGTCCAGGCCATGACTCTTAAGGGGACAAATTTGAGCACAGCAGACACTCACCTTAAAATGTTCAGCCTTCAGCTCCTGCTCTGTATACAGACCTTTCATGAATCCTGTGGTCTTGATGACCTGAAGAACAATGAGAAAAAAGGGAATCCTTTGCTTTCACTGGCTCTCAGACAGCCTGAGTATGTTGATGAACAGCTGCATCAGTGACACGTGATCATGACTGTTGGGTATATAGTTATAGTTAGTGCTAGTCTAGCCCCTGGTGATTCTGCCACAGGCTTACTCTGCTGAGGCATAGACCGTGATGCACTTCTCTCATTCCTCCCATTCTTCCTATCCTGTCTGCATTCATGTCCCACCATCAATGCACGGTAGAAGCTCATATCTTCTCCCGAGTCCATGGGATCCCTCGTTTCACAGATTTCCCCCTTGATCTACCATAGCTATCCTGACAGGCGTCAACCATTTTTATTTGTTTCATGAATATTAAAGCTAATCTGTGTCAATTCAACTCTACTGTCATTAGAGTGTGACCATTGGTGCCTTTCCCTCGCAACTCTCTTTTCTCCTGTCTGTTTCTATCACACTCTTGCTCTCCAGACATTATTCTTCTCTGTCTTTCTAACCAATCGGTCGAGGCAGAAGGGCGTCCAAAGGGAGCTCTGATCAGTCCAAGGATTCTGTACCAGTAAATATAGGGCAGTTTTTCCTCGTCTCTAGCTCATATGGGAATGCTAGGTCTCTGTAGATCATTTTTGAGAGTGTGGTCTAGACCTGCTCCACATGGAGTGTTATCAGACAACTGTGTTGTGATTTGGCTACATTTAAATAAAATCTGGCGTGATTCGTTAACTCTCCTTTACCTGTTAAAGCAAAGCAACAATACGGTGTCGATTTAGTTGTCACTCTTAGCACCTTCGAACACTTGTAAACCCGGGAAAAGAAAAAAATCGATGGCCTTTCAATAAAACATACTGACAGCCACAGCGACGTTAGCATAGCCGCCGTACCTCGGTGAAGATGTCGTGAAGATAGCGCAGCGGCGGCTTGCTAAGCAGCTTCTCCGTGAGGGCCGGCTTCTTTATCACTTTGCCGAGCGTGTCCTGAGTCTTCTTCATTACGGCTGCATTCATGATGGTGGCGACCAAAAATGTCGAAAACAGACCGAAAGCAACCGCAGAGGCTCCCTGAATGTGTCTCCTTCAAGGAGGTCTCACGGCATCCGGGGAGCGACTTTAAAACTGCACCGGTTGCTATGCAATACCGCGGCGCGTTACAAGACTTGTGTCCATAGCAACAACAGCTAACGTTAACTGACACCAAGTTCTTTTCTAATGATAGCAACGCGCTAGCGCACAGCTAGGACGTCCGAAATCCCAGACCATAATATACGGAAGACAATAGTATGCAAAAGTGCATACTATTATGTACATGTAAGACGGTACGCTAATCTTCGGTCCCTCAGAATAGTTACCGGAAGTGTAAGTCACTTCCTTTTACGTCACATCCGGACAGAATCTCGACTCGTTACCCTGACAACCTCGGCTATTTCCAACGAATCGCTTTCGCAAACGTTTTTTTTTCAAAGTGAGAACAAATAAAAATAAAATAAAAACAATAAAGCGAACACCCGAAAAAGTACGTAAAGTATTTGTATTCAAACTACTTGTTGTCATGTCGGGAAAGTAAATTTCATCACATTTGTGTTTTCTTTGATCGAACAGTTATTTTTATTTTCCATTTTGGAGGATTCAAGGAACAATATCCATCTGTCTTTGTGCAGAGAACCAAAATTCATCTGACTCCAAACTTGACAACTCAAACTTATTAATATTTTGCAGGGAAGGCTGATTTATTTTGGTTGGTCATCGTTGTGTTTACATGAACAATACACTTGTTATATTGTGTTAGTGTAATATCCTAACATATGCATATCCTAACGCACAAAGCAACATTTAATTTGTGATTAAATACATTATACAGGTTAATCTGACACATACAGTAATTAATCAGGTCTTCTGATAGGTGTTGTGTTGGCTTTGTATGATGACAGACACAGTGAAAAGTGATTTAATTTGTAAGACACACTGAAACAATTTAAGTTTTGTGTTTTTTAATATTGATCAGATCGGGGGGAAGGAGGAACCCTGCTGCTCGACCCCAATCCCCCCCATGCATCAGGAAGAGCTCCCAGGAGTTGAGGTCCGTTAATGAAAAGCACCTGGTAGGAAGCCTCTAACGCTACCTACAAAGCAAGTGGTACAGTGTCGGCTAAAACTAGCTCCATAGCAAGAGGTACACTGATGGCTAACGCTAGCTATGTAGCAAGCCAGCATAATGACGGCTAGGGCTAACTACATAGCAAGCAGTAGAATGACGGCTAACGCTAGCGACAAAGGAAGAGGTACACTGACGTCTAACGCTAGCTTTCTAAATTCCTGGTTAATCAGCATCTGTGTGATGTTAATGCACCACATTTTAACTTCAGGTGATTTGAATTAGACATAAACATTTAAAGAGATGAAAATGTATAAGTTCTACAGTGTATTTACACTTGAACTAGACCGTGAAGACCATTGTACTAGCATAGCTGCTTCCAGCAAAGTTATTACTGCTTAGCATTGTGGGACAGTGGCGGTAGTGTCAGGCGCTGCCACTCCACCGGAAATAGCCTGAATGTCGCTGGCTGCTTACTACAAATTCAGATTTTTGACACTGTTAAATTTTCACCCTTCTGGAAAGTTTTGTAGTTCCACAAACCAGATGGCAGAAATGATTGAACTTCCTCGATTTCAAATGCCATAAAAATCTTGGGGAGGAAGATTTCACCGACATTTGACATCAAGGAAAGCGTGACATCAGCAGATAGCGACAGCCTCCAGCTGTGTGTTTTAATGTTGCAAACTCACATAAAAATATATCAAATTACCCATACGTTTTCTTTAGAAAGACTTTGCATTAACTCTTGGTATTTTCATTTCTTTGGGCAGGCAAACAAAAATGTAAAGGACCTACTGTACTGTATGTGCAAAACTGTATGTGCAGAAGTGAGTCACTACGCCCGCTACTGGCATAACCGCAGAATCACATGATGATTAATCGATCTCTTGCAAGCACTCTCTCCTCCCAGATGTTTGATGGCTTTTGACACATCAAATCTTGAGTCAGCACTGTCAGTCACGTCCAATTTTAAATAACGGCAGAGATTGAGTGCTTGTCTGTCCGTATCACTTTCCCCCGGTGTCTCAGCTCAGCTGCACCAGCGGGGTTCGCGTCTTGGTAATTGCCACGTTTTTAACATAACTTGCATATTGATATTCCTGTTTGGTGAGTTGACGTACATGTAAAACGAAAAAGGTGTAGGTGAAGGTGTTTGGGGGTTTAGAAGGGTGAGCTAGTTCGTTGCTGCACGGCGTCGAGGTAAGATCTCTGCTTCGGTTTGCCACATCTGATTATGGATTTTGACTGAAAAGGATGTTTCTTTATCAGAAAGCTTGACTTTGATTGACACAACTTGAGGTGTTGAAGGTTATTGTTTATCCAAGTGTGTGAAACAAAACTTTAGATGGGGACTTCAGCAGCAAAATCAAAGACTTTATTTTGTTCTGTTTGTCCATTAAGTCTGCAATACAGAGAAGACGTATTGTAGGGAGAAACAGGTCTGTAGGCAAGAAAAGGGAAGGAAACAAGAAGTGACCTGCACTGTGACAAGTGAAGTAATGTTGACAATCAAGTAAAATTCCGGTATGCTAGCTGACCAGGTGAACATAAGCCATCACTGAAACCTGTCCTTTAAATAAGCCTCTTCTCCGACGTGAAGACGCGACATTACCTTTGCTCAAAACCCGACCTAGCTAAGCTTGTTTGATGAGTTTGGAGAGGGAAGACGTGGACTAATTGTGATGCTAACCATCTTGCAGCTTTTCTTTGAATACGTTTCATTCCCAACAGTCCTCTGAACGAGACGACGGAGAGATGCTTCACTTGGCCTTGTTGGCGTTGCTCCTCGGGCTATGTGTCGGCGAGGAGCAGGAAACCAACGCCACGGCACCTGACTATTCAAGAGGTAGGGGGATCCGATGCCTTTCAAGCAGAACCCCCAGGGGAAAAGGCGACACCCACGTTCCACTTTGGATGGTTCTGCATTCCCTTGTGATGAGTCATTTCAACAGCGGCGCCCCAGGGTTGGGTGATGTTACAGCTACTTGTCTTAACTTTACTGGCTATCCGCGCTTAAAAATGTTGGATGGTTAGGGTTGGATGGACAGCTCGAAAGCTGCCGCAGATTCTCATTCACATGGTTCTATAGCTCAGTCCTCCAGGCAGGCAGGTTCTTGTGTTCAGATGGAGAATGAACGCCGAGGGGCTGGAGGCTGATGGAAGAGCCTCTGCTCTTCAATGGTTTCCTGAGGTCCCAGTCCCTGCGTGCACCTGTGCACAGTGCTATTGCCACAAACACATACAGGCCACATTTTGAGCTTGGGGTGACCGGAGGCTGTTTTGTTCATGCCCTGAAATATTGCCTTAATTGTTTGTTGAATATCCCAGGCTGGTGCCACTGTTTAGTTTCTTGAAGGGTTTATTCCTTGGTTTGACTGTTACCTTTACCTTCCAATTTTTTTTTCTTCGAAAATATTCAAAGACCAACAAGAGGGTATTTGTTGTGATGAACTCTTTATCGGGCTCTGCCAAATTAGCCATTTCTCTGACCTGGAAGAAGAACGCCCATGAGCAAGGGAACGAGAAACCAGTGACAGTCATAAAAGCACTGATTAAGACTTGCCCAAAAGTGTATTTTGATTTACTCTCTTTAACCTGCAACTTTGGGGACTTTATTTCTCATTGGGTGATAGGAAGTGTTTTGTGTTCCGTAAACAACCATAGCGAGTTGATGTTCTCATTTTGATGCTCTCCATTCTGGGTATCTTTCATTGTTCTCGTTGAATGTATACTTGTTAGATCCCAGCGTTTGAAGAAAGGGAGTTTTTAAGCATCCTTCTACCCAGATCTTCACCAATCCATCTCAGTCACATGGAACTTAAAGTCCTCCAATTTTTCATCTCCACTCCCAAAAAAGCTTCTTGGAACTGCAAGAAGTTCCAAATACCACTGTCTCCATACAGCCATCCCTACTTCAAATGGGGACAGAGAAAAAGAAAGACCGCCTAGAAGTTGATGTCACCACTACATATCGGAAGAGTTGCGAAGTCTGATGCAGTCTCAAAAAATATGACGCAAAATCCGCAAATGAATACTTCTGAAATCACACAAGTCGGCATTGTTTTTTTGTTTGTTTTTTTGATCCGGGGTTTTAAAACACTGTTGGGCCCAAAAAGAGTTGGCGTAGACGAAGGACGCAAGAAGTTGAACCTCAAAATGTGACGTCCTTGTATGAGGACTGACTGTGCAGTCGCATTCGACGTTTTAAAGCCTCTGCGTCCCATGTTTGCAGGGTGGGGTGATGGCATCGACTGGTTTGTGACGTTTGACAAGGCCCTGCTGGACATGATGAAGAGGTAACATCTCCGACACCCAAGTCACCTGTACTTCACGAGATGTTTAGCTACCTTAACCTCCTAAACCCCTTCTAGAACTGAAATGAACACACTAGCTTCAATTAATCTCAGTTAGCCAAAGTTTGTTTTTGCTAGTTGCCAGTTTTCATTTGCATGAGGAGTGTTTTCCCTGAGTTTGTGATGCCATTCTTTCTTGTCTTGCACAGCAAGAGGCCGCTGATGGCTATTTATCACAGAGAGGACGACCAGAGCTGCCAAGGTAACGCTCGCCGAGGCGGTTGCTGGGGGCAGGGCTTCGCGGGGGCGGCAGGGGAAACAGCGGCGAGAGGAGAACCAGGTGAAATGAGGGGGCTCTGCTCATTTATCACCCAGCCGGTGTTCCTCCGGAGAACCCCCGCGAGCCCGGAGTCCGAATCTTCCTCCAGTCGCAGGCATCGCTTCCAACAGGCCATGCTCCATTTCACCGCATTTACTTTTCACTTCTCTCTGGCGAGCGAGACTTCGTTTATGTTTTTTTCTTTTCTTCCGGCTGGTGGCCGTGGGAGGGGGAAGCCCGAAGGAACATGCCTACCTCTTGGAGAAACCGCCTCCATGCTAGTAACTAAGGAGCTAATTAGCATAGCACAATGAATGTCAGCTCGAGGATTACGTAGCCTGTCCCTGCCAAAGGTCATCAAAGCCAACTTCCACGAACCGTGTCATCGTTTTCGATTCTGGGAGTAGATTACAAAACTCAATCCCATCAGATTATGACCTTAATCCAATCAGATTACAGCCATAATCCAATGAGATTATGACCTTAATCCCATCAGACTATGAATTTTATCCTATCATACTGTGACCTTAATCCCATGAGATTATAATCTTAATCCCATTATATTGTGACCTTACTTTAAATTGTACTATCATGGTACTGACAGGAAGAGAAGTGGAGTAGGAGTTATCTTGATGGAGGAGTTTGTTAGGAATGTTCTGGAGGTGAAAAGAATATCAGAGTCTGAAAGTCATTTAACGGCAATGAAAGGTGATGATCATTTGTGATCAGTCAGGTGGTCGAGCAGGTGTCTCTCCTATTGGTTGACAGTTTCCTTCCTAGGTCTGAATTCAGCCGTGTCCTCGGGCGACGCGCTGAACCCTGGATTGCTCCTAGTAGCCTGGTTAGCGGGCTCTCCGGGTTTCTCCCTCGATTTAAAAACATGCAGGAGGTTCATTGGAGACCTAAAATGCTTGGACTTGTGAATTAGTGAGTGAATTGTTGCGTGTCTCCATATGCAACCCTGTGATTGGTCCAGGCTGAATCCTGCCCCCGGCCCAATGACAGCTGGAATAGCCTCCAGACAATGATCGTACCAATGACTGATTTTTAACAGAACTAAAGGCAGCATTTGCCGTCGACAAGTCAATCCAGAACCTCGCGAAGAGCTTCATCATGGTCAACGTGCCGGTAGGTGAGACATGAGAACCAAACATTTGGCGTTGCGGACATTGAAAGATCATCAACCGCTTTCACCTTCTGTTGCTCAGGAGGAGACCTCAGCCTTGGGCATGGCCCCGGACGGCTTCTATGTCCCCAGGATCATCTTCCTGGGTAAATATGAGTTCTATGAGTCCACCTTCCGCCGCTTGGCTGATGACACTCAACGTTAACCCATGTGTCATCACCGTCCCGCAGATCCAAGTATGAGTGTGCGTCGGGACCTGAAAAGCAAGAAGGGGGAGAAGGTCTACAGCTACGGACCCGGTGACCTGAACAAACGTGAGTGAAAGCATCCCTGAGAGCATTCCACACACACACACACACACACACACACACACATACACTTTTGCCAACACCTTCTTGTTTGTGTATCGCAGTGTATAAAAACATGAAAAAGGCCAAAAGCGGCCTGCGACTGGAACTGTAGCCTGACAGACCCAAGCGGGGCAGGGGCACGTGACCAGACTCCGCCCACTGCCGGCGCCCCGGCCAATAGGAAGCCGTTCCGCTCCTCATCATGCAAATAAAATATGTGAAAATATTTTGGTGTGGTTTTCTTTTCATTTTTTATATTTTCGTTTGACCTCAGGAGTTTACGGGAAGGAGTACACACACGCATGCACGCAAACGCACACGTTTTCCAGAACACCATCATGTCGGTAACTGGGTGCAGTAGCACACCGTGGCCAGAAGAGGGCGCTGTGACACAGTCTTTCATTGGCTTCCGTTCAGGGCCTGGGTTCTCGCCATGTTCTCCTGCTAAGTTCCCATCAAGTTCTCCGGCCTGGAGGTTCTCATATCTGGGTTCTCTGTCTTCCTCGGTTCTCTTAGGCTCCATGTTTGTGGGTTCTTTTCACAGTTTTCTGCCTGGGTTCTCTATTCTGGGTTCTCCATCTTCACTGGAGACTCTTGACTGAGAAGGTGAACGATCGACCATCTGCGCATGCGGCCCCTGTGATTGAATTGAATCAATCGTCAATAACAGGAATCGGTTTATCTTTTTCTCTCTCGTGGGGAAACATTTCCATTCGATAAAAGTCCAGGTCTTCGTCTGCCGGTGTTCTGGCGGAGCACAGAGGGAGGATCTCCACGAGCCACTGAGTTTGTCTTAATTTCCCCTGAAAACAAACGATCGGCGAGGAACGCTGAAATTATTCACTCGTCTGTTCGTCGTCGTCCTCTTCCTCTCCTCCGCAGACTTCTCAGGCACTTCCTTTTTCTCTATTTTTACCCGATCAATCGAGGAGTGATGATTCATCGGCTCTCTGGAGGCTCCTCGCTCTTCTTCGAGGTTGCTGCTGAATCGGAACGATTAATGTTCTCACTTCCAGTGAAACTTCATTCATTCATGACTTCAAAATCAAGTTTTTCGGCAAAAAAACAAAAAATTGACTTTTATTATATATATATATATATTGATATATACTGCTCAAAAAAATAAAGGGAACACTTAAACGACACAGTGTAACTCCAAGTCAATCACACTTGAAATCAAACTGTCCACTCAGGAAGCAACACTAACTTGTTTTGAATCGTTTTGACATTACATCAATGTTGGATCAGCCTGTAGTGTGTTTTTCCACTTTCATTTGGAGTTTGACTCTAAATCCAGACCTCCATGAGTTAATACATTTGATTTTCATTTATAATTTTTGTGTGATTTTGTTGTCAGTACATTCAGTTATGTAAAGAACAAAGTATTTCATAAGAATATTTCACTTATTCAGATCTAGGATGTGTTGTTTTAGTGTTCCCTTTATTTGTATGAGCAGTGTATATATATATGAAATCCCGTCTGTGAGCTGCCACCTTCCCATGGTGGAGGGGTTTGTGTGTCCCAGTGATCCTGGCAGCTATCTTGTCAGGGGATTTGTGCCCCTGGAAATGGAAAGGTCACTTAGGATAAACAGGTCTGAGATGAGGGACCAGACGAAGTATAGCTCAGAAGACCTCCCTAGAAGAAGACAATCATTGGACCCAGTTTGGAGGGGGGTCACCGGGGGTCACCTGGAGCCAGGCCCGGGGACAGGGCTCGGTGGCGAGCGCCTGGTGGCCGGGCCTTCACCCATGGGGCTTGGCTGGGTACAGTCCACAGTCCTGGATGACACGCCTCTGTCACACTGCGTGGATGTCGGGGACAGGGCCACTGGACCGGCAGACCGGGGTGGTGGTCCCTTTTTTTAAAAAAGGGGATTGGAGGGTGTGCTGCAACTACAGGGGGATCACACTCCTCAGCCTACCTTATCACGTAGGCTTGGGGTTCGATCTACGTTCCCACCCTCACCTATGATCACGAGGTGTGGGTAGGGAGGTCTGGGGTCCTCACTGCTCCGGATGGAAGGATGGATTTAATATTATTATAGAAAAGAATATCTTCTCAAATCCTGTTGCCACGAAAATATTTCAATGAGAATTATTATGATTATATAATAATGTTATTATTATTATTGGGGAAATTCTAACCACTGTGATCCCATCAGATTATGATCCGCATCCTATTATGTTACACCCATAATCCCATGACCTCAATCCCATCAGACTATGAAGTTAATCCTACGATATTGTGATGTTAATCCCATGAGATTATGACTTTAGTCCCATTATCCTGTGACCAAATCCAATCAGATTACAACCATTGTTTTATCATATTATGAATGTAACCCAATTAGACTATGAATTTAATTCAATTTTATAACAATGTTAATCCCATATTATGACTGTTTCCCCATCATATAACGGCCTTAATCAAAGAATTTAATCCCATCAGAATCGAATTATATTGTGACCTTATTGTATAGGACTGAGTTCAATCCCGTTACACTACGGCAATCATCCCATTATATTATGACTATAATCCAATCCGAATGACATTAATCACGTTAATTATGAATCCCCCGTGGGGATTATATCGTTAACTAGACTATGACCTTAATCAGATTAAACGATTATATTAATCCTATCAGATTATGACCTCAGTCCTATTAGACTGTATCATAGATCCCATTATACTATGACTTTAATCCCATCAGACTAAGACCTTAATCCCATATTATTATGATCTTAATCCCATGAGATTATGAAATTGTTCTTGTAATATTTACACCTGCATTTTTTGTCTCACGTTTTTTTCCCTTAAAAACTTAAATTCCTTTCACTTCTTTTATTTTCTGATTTGAATTCTTCTAACTTCTTCTCCGACGCCCACTTCCAACACAAATCAAATCTCCGTCGCTTTTTGCAAAAACAGATAATCCTGCGTCTAGACATATTTCAGAAAAAAAAGGGAATTAATCTCAGGTTGTTTTTTTTTTTCTTTTCACATCTTTTGTGTCACGCCGCCACATAACGTCACGTCCCGCTCTGATCCCATCTCCTGTGCCCGATCCTTCAAATGTCAGTCTGATTCAGAAAAATAAGATCAAGTTAAACAAAGTTCCCTTTTTTTTGGGGGGGATATTTTTGTGTTCTCACTATTTGGCAGGAAACTTGGATTGTACACACACATACACACACACCGCAGGCCGGGTGCCGCTCAGCTTGACCTTGGCGGCGCCGGCTGTCAGCGACAAGGGCGGCGGGCTATTAGCGGTGGTTTGCTCGCCGCTCGGACAATTTATCTATTCAAATGGAGAGCGGCGGCTGGAAAACAGCTCATTAGCGACGAGCGGCCGGGCGTTTCTCTGCAAATCATTTCTTCTCTTCACCCATCGAAAACACACGCGGCAGGGGAGGAAAAAAAAAAGGCCTATTAAGGTGCAGGTGAGGCCGAACACACACACACACGCACGCACACACACATGCAAGCACATAAATATAGCTAATATATACAAAGGTGGATGGATATTCTGATGCCAGCAGGAACTATTTTCTCGGTGTAAATCAAAAAGGTCAAAATGCAAATGTCAGCGTTTCCTCTTCCATTTTAATTATTCCGTCAGGTTCAAAGAGTCTTCGTCAGCCGCGGGACAAAAGATGGGTGCGCACACGCACACGCACACGCACACACACACACACACACACACACAAACACACACACTCTCTCTCTCTCCCACACACACACACACACACACACACACAATAAGCTGATACAAACTACCACATAAAGATAGGCAACGATCCAAACCCTCCTTCAGCTTTACACACACACACACACACACGCTCTCTCTCTTACACACGCACGCACACACACACACACACACACACACACACAAATAGATACACACAATAAGGAGATACAAGTACATTAAGACAGATGGAAAATCCAACCTCTCCTTCAGCTTCAAAAACACAAATACACACACATGCACAAACTCATACTTGCACACACACACACACACACACACACGCACAACAGGCAGATACAAACAAGTGCACACAGGCAGACATGATCAGACCTCTGTAAGCTTTATACACATGCATGTGCACACACACATGCGGACATACACATGTGCAAACACATTACACACACGTTTATCTACAAGTCTATCACATGCATTTTCACACACCTTTTTACATACTTTGTTAAAGGAAAGTCCGTCCATCTATTATTTGCCTGGAATCCATCCATTCATTCATTCGTTCATCTGATGGAAAAGTTGCAAAGTTATTTATGACAGAATTATTTACTTTTTTTTGTCTATGCTTGGATTATTAAATGACAACATTCTGCACTGGTGTGCACTCCTGTTTTAATTCCTTATAAACAGCTTATAAAGTATTTTCACTTGCCACCACCTGGAAACTCTTCGACTTGCATGGTGACACACACACACACACACACATGCATGTATGCACACACACACACACAAGGTCAGGGAGGCGGACTATCCGTCGGAGGTCCTGCCATGTGATTCTTCACATACATCAAGTCTCTTGAGCAGAAAATTGAAATGGAAATGTGGCCTTGAGAGAGAGTGAGGAGTTCTGGCTTCCCCCTCCAGCCCCCTGGGGGGATCGTCCGTCACCTCCGCGCTCCCACACACTCACACACACTCGTCCTGCTTCCCCCACGCCAGCATCCACCCTTTCCCCAGCCCATAGTATAACTCAACTGCTCCACTCACCCTGCTTCCCCTTTACCCACATCCACTCATGCTCCTGCCCAATGACTCAAATCCATCCATCTTGCTTCCTCCAGCCTCCAACCCACACCCAACCTGCTGCCCCCACACTCAAACCCCTCCACTTCCTGTGTGTGTGTGTGTGTGTGTGTGTGAGAATATCAATGTTATCAGTGTCTGGATTTGTTTGAACCCGGCCAACCCTGAATTATTGAGGGGCTCCTGTTTTTTTCCCGCGCGACTTTTTAGCACTCGTGGCTCCGCTTGTGATTTATTATTGATTCCGCCGCAACGCAAAATAGTCCCAGTTGCCGGGACGACCAACACAACCTCTGTGCTTTCCCGGGTGCTTTCCTCACATCCATGTTAGCGGGTCGACTAGTTGTTGTTAAAATCCAACAAGATTATTCCTCGTGGATCAGAGACCAGGATTGAGATTAGCGATGGCGAGGGAATTGGCGTGGGATTTCCTGTTTGGATCTCCTTGATTTGTTTGACTTCCTGTTTGAATTTCCATGATGCGTTTCACTTCCTGTTTGTATCTCCTTGATACACTTGACTTCCAGTTTGAATCATTGTGATGTGTTTGACTTCCTTCAAGTGTTTGACTTCCTGCTTGAACTAGCGTGATGTGTTTGACTTCCTGTTCAAATCTCCTTGATGTGCGTGACTTCCTGTTTGAATCTCCATGATGCATTTTATTTACCTGTTTGAATCCTCTTACTATTATTGACTTCCTGTGTGCATCTTCTGGATTTTTTTCACCTAATTTTTTTCACTTCCTCTTAATATTATTGACTTCCTGTATGCATCCTCTGGATTTTTTTCACTTCCTGTTTGAATTACCATGGTGTGTTTGACTTCCTGTTTGAATCTCCATGTTTTTGATTGACTTCGTGTTTAGATCTGCTAGATTAATTTGACTTCCTGTTTGAATCTCCTTTGCTAAACTAGAATTCAAGGGTTTGTTCTGCCGCTTCTCAGAATTTGACCAAATATAATTGAAATAAATTAAATCTCATTGATTTCATTTGCTGATAGATCGTTTGAACGTCAGAAGTCCAGAACTGAGACGCACGCTTCCCTTCAGCACCAAAAAACAAATGTTCTTTTCCATGTGATCTGTAAAAAAAAAGACCAAAATAAACTTTGATTTTTTTTTTCTCTTTCTTTTTTTAACTTCCTGAGTTCCTGCTTTTCTCATGTAGCCACGTCTGGGATTATCATGCAACTCTTGATCTGAAGGAACTTAAACCCAACAGGAAAGGTGGGATCTCATGAAGGATCAACACACACACACACACATGCACACACACTACGTCAGCGAGGGTGAATGGTTGTATTATTTTATATGATGAATGGATGACAGTGAACGGTTGTATGTCTTTCTGTGACAAGTGAATTGGAAAATGAATGATTTTGCCGGTATAAGACAAATAGATCCTTTCTCTGATGCTAATGCTACCTGTGCCCTCTAATTGCCCCTCTGGAACAAAAAACGTGATTCTGAATGACGTGCAAATGAATGAGTGAACTATGATCGACAGGGCGACCCCCCCACCTCTTGCCCAATGACAGCTGCGAAAGGCTCCACCCCTGGATAGATAATGCTTTTGAAGGATAACAACAATAATTTTTTTTTTTTAAAAAGTTAACGCCCGATAAACGAAAGAGTAAATTAAAAAAAAAGAAAAAAAATTGAAATCAATCTAGAATACCTGAAGGTGAGGGCGGGATGAGGAATATGGGAATATGGAGAAGAATCCTCAGGGCTTTGCTCCCCATCTGGTCCCCTGCTCTTCCTCCCTCCAGGGATCGTTTTGACAAACATCACTGAGCAGAAACAAACTCGACCACGTGCAAAAGTAAACTAAGAACTCTTTTATTTTTTTTTTCTTCATTTATGTTTCTATCTTTAGCTTATTTTTTTTTTTTGAACCTTTTTTTTTTTTTTTTTCGTTTTTTTTTTTTTTTCTCTACACGAGTCCTTTTTAAAAGTTTTGTCATCATGCTTCGGGTGCAGCGTCGAGAGGCGAGTACATGCAAGGTCGTAGAGATTTCTGTTGGCGGAGGATTTCACACACCGGACGACTGGAGAGAGAGAGAGAGAGAGAGAGAGAGAGAGAGAGAGAGAGAAAGGTGGAGGGGGGGGAGGAAGAGGAAGGGGCAACCCATTGTATCTCTGGAATCGCCGCACCGAGAAAGAGAGAAACAAAAACAAGAAGAAGAAGAAGGAGGAAGAGGAGGAGGAGGAGGGAGGCGGGGGGGGGGCGCTGACCATCATCACGGGTTCACAAAGGGTTAATAAGCAGTCCAAGTTCTCGCTGCCGGTTGCCTTCCGGTCGGCAACCGGGGAAAAGTGTCTCGTTGTGACATCATCGGTTGACATCGTTAGTGCAATCGGAGAGGAGCGGGAGGGTCTGGGGGGGCAGAACTGGAGAAGCAGGCATTCTTTTCGGGGAGTGGGGAGGGGGTGCTAATACAAAACATCCTCGGAGCGGTGGGGTGGGGGGGTGGGGGGGTTGCAGAGGGGGAGCCGGGGCGGGCAGACATCGGTATTGCTTGCAACTTCGCTGTGGGACAAATTTTCTGAAGTGGCCCCCCCCCCAACCTCCACCCACACACATATTCATCCAGCTTTACAGTCATTTTATTCTTCTTTTTTTTTTTTTTCAATTTCAATATCTTGTTTTTTTTTTTTTTTCAATTTTTATTAATACTAACCGGTAAAACATCCATATAGAAGTGAAAGAGGTACATGTGACATCACACGTGTTGGCCGCCGACGCCGTACAGTGCATCTGGAGTCAAACGTGGCGGGTGCGTGGGGAAGGGACGGGGGGTTTGGAGGCGAGGCTACGGTAAGGTGATGTTTTTTTTCAACCTGGGCTTCAGCTTAGCATGCGTTTGGGTTGGAATGATGGAAAGGAGTTTCCATGCGTGATTGCGTGATATTTGATTTTTTTTTTTTTTTGGGGGTGGTGAGATCCATCTTATCTATCCGCTCCACCTCTGACAAAGTTATAGGCGTAACCATGGGGACAGCTGGCGGCTTCTCTGCCATGACATTTTTTTTTTTTTTTTGGCTGGGTGACCTGTCAACCCAACGGTCATGTCTATTTCACCTCGAAAGATGCATGGAAAGGGGGTGTCGCCCATCGTCCATGGGGAAAACGGGCTCCCCAGTCGCTGGTCGGAGAAGAAAACAAAGATTAAGAGAGGACGTCCTGCCGTGGATGAAGGAGGAATTGGACCCAGGTACTGTTTAGCGGCAAGGAGGCTAGCTTAGCTAGAGTCATCCCAGATTGGCAGCATGCTAACGATGTGGCGATTAAAAATGCTGGTAGAAGGGCGGGTGGCGGCGGCGTACCGGGTGAGAACCGACCAATCGTTGGCGCCCAGGTTGAAAAACAAAAACACAACCCGACGGAGGGGGACGGGGTGGGGGATCCCCGTCACTCCGTATTTACTAAACAAACAAAACGACTGCGCAGGGGTGTCGTGACAGCGGGTCACGTGACACACTTGGCGGCTCACGGGTGTGCGCTCGGCGGCTGTGAGGGTAATCGATACAACATACACACACACACACACACACACACACACACACACACAGACATCATCTTTGGTGGAGATTCCAGAGTATGCTTAAAGTGACGTGGCCTGAGCACGCGCACACACACACACACACACACACACAGATTACACACAGGCCTACATTTCCTACCATTGGGAACAGGAAGTCACTGCAGTAACGTGAGGCTGCGCCCTGGTTTACGCCACACGACGACAAGAAGCGCCGGATTTTAACGTCGGTTTCGGTTACAACACATCGAACATGGTGGTAGTGAAGAGGGAGGAATGGGGGGCGGAGCGGCCGTCTACACTGACATCACGCGACGAGACGCTCTGGCGGTGAAACAATCATAGACTTGATCCGATACTGGAACACCGAAGTTCTGAAGGATTCAAAAGACAAAAAAAAGTTCGGCCAATAGGAAACCGGCACCTAGCAGATGGGACGTCACGTACTGGATGCTGGAGCCCCACATAATGGCCAATTAAAACTATGTTATAAAATAAAATAGAATAAAATGAAATAAAATAAAATAAAATACAAAAATAAAAAAAATTAAAAATATCTCGATAAATACTTTAAGAGTAAAAGTACAAGATGGTTTGCATATCTTCATCCCCAACAAGCTGCTGGAAGTCAATATTTAGCTGAATGCGAAAAAAAAGTCAACCCAAACCCTTGAACGTCCACTTGGGGGGCGCGAGATAGGAAGCCTCTAAATGTAAATTAAAGTTCGAAGAATATTAAAATGGAAAGGAGGTTGGAATTTCCGCTTGCCGCGATACGGTAGCGCTAACGGACGTCCCTGGTGGGAGAGGTGGGGGTGTTTCCAGGTTTGTCCCACCAAAGTATCTACAAAGCAAGAGCACGGCGTGAGTTCACCAACATCTTGGAACTTCAGAGGATATAAGTGCAGTAGATATACCTTTTCATCCATTTAACATCCATTTTCATCCATTTAACACTGCTAACACCCTCATGTGCGGTAGCTAGCTTGAGGTCTTGCGCTAACTCCAGTATCTGAACATCCCCTTCACCTCCAAGGTGATCTGCATCCTGCTAATCTGATAAATGCCTGCTAGCACTGAAGTTAAGACGCCAGCGAATAGCATCTGCTACTTCAGTTACCTCGCCTCCTCTGCTGCTGCTATTAATCCGAAAGAGTGGCTAAACCTTGGTTAAACACAGGTCCCCGAGGGTCTGGGGTGAAGGAAAACTCTGATAAAGGGTTTCAGTTCACTGATCCTTCACGCCTCCCTGCTCACTCCATCACAGGATGATTTGGGAAAGTAGCTAGCTAGCTCGCTAGCTAGCTAGCTCTGGAATACAGAGAATAGAATTAGACTGAGGAAGAACAGAAGAAAGAGCTAGCTAGTGTCGGAACTCTGGAGCGCGGACGTGCTGCTGCTGCACACATCGCTCGTTGGTGAAACTAATTAGTATTTCTATTTCCTGGTTGGCGTGAGGGGCGGGGTCTCCTCAGTAAAGCTGGCTGCCATTGGCTATGATGTCTGGGGTTGAAACTGTCTGGTAACACGCTGCGGGTACTGTCAGGAGGAAAATATCCAATTTAAAAACTTTGATAAAAACATACCTTCTATTATATATATATATGTATATATATATATCTATATATATCATATATTCTTTATATATTTGCATATATGGTGGATTACATGAAGGGAACTGATAGATAACGCTGGCCTTTTGTTTTTTTTTTTGTTTGTTTCTAAACTCGCATTACCTTTACAGTGTCATCGGCAAAAAAAACTACATTGCTTGCTAACTCCCACGTCAAATTCAAAATGTCCGACGAACTTGGAGCCGTTGTCTCGTTGCTCCGGGTTGCAACTCCTCAATCATGACATCATTGAAATCCTGCTCGAAAACGTCCGCAACATCATAAATATATGTGCTTTTTGCATAAGGAGTACTTTTTTTTTTTTTTTTTTAACCGTCCCTAGAGGCGGGTGGGGTCCAGACACCCAGTACCGGTCTGCACGTGACCCGAGGTCGCGTTCTTGAACCGCCGGGCGCCGTTAAAAAACAAAAACAAAAACCACCACGACAAGAACGCCCCCCCCCGACCCCCCTGCCACAAACAAGAAGAACGACCCAAAGCCAACACTGGCCAGACAAATCTAGAAAACAGACACAAATTCGAAGCTGCCTGTAGAGGAATATGCTGGCGTCCGTCGGCCCCGCGGCTTCCCCTCGCCCCCCCAAAAGCCCCCGACACCCGCGCCGCGGGGCCTCCCGTTTTTGGGGGGTGGGGTTGTGGGCGGGGGGATGGGAGGTGGGGGGGTGTCCCATGCAAAGAAAGCCATGGCTTAAAGATCGAGGGGGGGAGGAGAAAAATACAAACACGTGCAGCAGCACCTCCCGAAGCTTGTCCCGGGACCCAGGCGGGGGCAGCGGCGGCGAGGGGCGGGGCCACAGAGAGGGGGCGGGACTAAAGTGCGAAATGACAACATAACCAAGAGTGAATACATGAATGGAGGATGGAAAGAAAAGTAGAAAACAATATGCTAGTGTGACACCTGGCCTGCACCCCTATATACATATACCTATATATAAATACATATATATGTATAATTCTTTTTTTTTTCCGCTCAAGAGAGGCCACGGTGTATTTTGCCACATTTTCACCTTTAATAGACGCCACAAACATGTAGTCTCTTCTCGGGAGAGAGAGGGGGGAGAGACACGGAACATCTAGTTTTTAAGCACTCGGACGTTCTCTGCGCCGGCGCGTCTTTAAATAAAAAGTTTGATTGATTTTTAGCAATATTATTATTATTAATCGTTAGGTCCATACAGGTTGAACAGCAACCCGGAGTGGGGGTTAGCTAGGCTACGTTTTACACCCTAAACCGACTGACTACGAAAGGAGAATCCAACGGGAAAACTAGAAAATAATAATAATAATATATATATATATATATATATATGTTTTTGTTGATGGATTCCAGTTTTAACACAGAAAACAGGGTAGATGGAAAAGGAAAGAAAAAAAAAATGAAAAGAAAGGAGGCCGCCATCCGTTAAAAGTGAGACTGAAAGTGACGAGACGAGGTGGGGAGGGGGGTGTGTGACGGCGATGGATGGGCGGTGAAAAAAAACGACGCACTTATTTTTCATTTCTACAAAAAAAAAAACAAAAAAAAAAAACACGAGTGCGTGCAGAGGCGCGGGACGGAGTCTGTGGAGAGGAGGGGGTTGGGGGGGCGGCGGCGGCTCCGCCCAGCCTGGATCGGGGAGCGGGGGTTCAGAATCCCTTGGTCCCTTTTTTTTTTTTTTTTCTTTTCTGTTTCACACGCGCCTGTCCTCCCCCCTCAGGAGCTGAGGGTGAACTGGTCTTGCTCGATGGGCTTCTTCACCCAGGCGCCGAGGCCGGCCTTGTGGAAGGCTTTGATGAGCGCCTGCTTGGCGGAGTGATACTCCGTCGCCGCCTGCTTGGCGTCGTGATACGAGCTGGGCTTCAGCACCTTGATCCGCAGGACGGACGACAGCTGGGTTGGGAAGTGAGAAAGAAAACAGGAAGTAAGAAATCCACTTCTCTCTCCCTCTCTCTGTTAGTCTCTTGCAGTTCCACACTTTGGCCACTAGGGGTTTCTCCCGCTCTTTGATCGTCATGTTCACTTGTAGTTTCCTTTCAAAAGTGACTGCGCCCCCCCCCCCCCCCCCTTCCCCTCTCCTCGAATGCACCGCCATCGGGCTACAAGCGCTTTTATCCGCCGCGAAGTGACGCGCGGTTTGTTCGCAGTCACGTATTCGCCAGCCGCCGTGGAGTCGGGGGAAGCGACGGCGTACTGACAAACGGCGCTCTACCATAGCTGGGTGGTTTTCCAGTCATTCATATCGCCTCCCCTGCGCGGGGGCGGGGCCGTCACGGTGTGGCGGCGCCGAACTGACTATTTTAGACGCGATGTTGAACACACTAACAACAGAAGATGCAGCACCGACGGACTTCCTGTTCTGGACGTGGCATTCTTTGTCACCTAGCAGAAGAACGAAGGTAACAAGTAGCGGAATTAGCAGCTAGCTAGCGTGTAGCGCTCTTGCTATAGTGTTTTTAAATTTTTTTTTAAACGGCAGGTTTTATTTTTGTGCTGGACAACGCTCGCTAGCCTATCAGTAGTATCAGTATCAGCTGATGGCGCGTTTTAACCCTAACCCATCGGCTTCGCTAGCTCGGCTACATGGTAATTTCTGCCCAGGTACCTTGGAGTGCAGCCGCACCCAGCGGCTGTAGAGCGCGTGCTTGCAGAGCCGCGAGGCGCGGCCCATGTCGTCTTTGCCCGTGGTGGCGTTGATCACTTCCAGCGCCTGGTCGCCTACCGTCCAGTTGACGCTGAAGTTGGGTGCCTTGCCGGGCTGGCGGGCTTCGGCGTTGCTGATTCCTGAAAGCGTACGGAGGTTTGAGACTGAGTGTAGGGGGAAAAACTGAATGAACAATGCAAATAATAATGATATATAACGATAAAATAATGATAAAAATAACAATAATACAACCAAAACTAATTACAATAATGACAATAAACAATAAATATAATAATATTTTTTATTAATATAACAATAACAACTACACTAACAATAATAGCAATGCTAATTATACAAGGATAATAATAAGGATGATAAGAATAATGAGAACAATAATTAAACTAGAAGTTATAATTATTATATGATAACAATAATGATAATTATAGAATAATAATATGGATTATAAAAACAGCAACAACCCCAATGCTGATAATAACAACACTAGGAATAATAACAATTCTAATAAAGCTGAGAACAGCAATGCTAATAATAACAATAACAATGATAGCGAAAATAATAACAATAGTAATTAAACAATAATTATAACAATATAAAAATATAAGAATAACTAACAAGAATTGTAATAAAAGTACTAATACTGGAAATATTTTGGTTCCCTGAAGGGTTACACAAATTTTTTATTCCCATATTTTCGCCGAACCTCTTCCGACACGTTATCGCGGTTACCCCGCCCACCGGGCCAATGTATTAAGAACTTTCAAGGGTGGAGACGCCTCCGAGACGTCCCGCCGTTGGCAGACGTGGGCCTCCACTGGGTCCCACTGTGGGGGAGATATATGGACGCTATAAACCCCTGCATGCATGCATGCACGTGTGTGTGTGTGTGTGTGTGTGTGTGTGTGTGTCTGTGTATGTGTGCTAGGCTCCTCCACTTTGGTGGATGATTTAAGTGCGGGATGGAACCTGCGGCTCCGTGGCGCCGCAGACCTTCACCCCTCTGAAATGCTCTAAAGCGGAAAAGGTTAATGTCCCCGAGCGATTATCTCTTTTACCCGCCGTTTAGAGATGAACGAGAGGGGAGGAGCAGTGTGTGTGTGTGTGTGTGTGAGTATCAGTGTAAGAGTGTGTCCTTCTCTCTGTTCATCTGAGAGCTTGACTCCTATTTTTGATTTTGTTTGGATTTCCACGCCAGACGGATGAAATCAAGCGTCTCGCCCCAGGGCTCCTGACTTTCCCGAACTTTTCCAGGACCAGAGAAGGACCTCTAATAAACTTCCACGTCACCTGAGGCCCGGTTTACACACCGGCCATCTGTTTCCATCTGTTTCTACCGTACGAGTCGAGCGCCAGGCCAGCAGGGGGCGCTGTGATTTTGCGCTAGACGCGCTAGCACAGTGAGTGTACACGCCAAGGGAGAGTACTTGTACGACTGACCCTGCTTGGAGCGACAATGGGCTACAAGGCGGGCAAATTATTCCGGAGAATTTGGAGTCGGCCATTGTTGTTGAAGTCTTACCCTTGAGGTGTTGAAGTGAGGTGCAAGAGGTACTCTGGAGTCGGTGTAGCCATTGTTGTAGTCCTACCACCCTCTGAACACCCTTGCAGAATATTTTGATGAACAACCGTGACAGAATAAAGCACGCGAGGGAAGTATGCAGTGACGATTGAATCAAATGTTGTTTTCGCACTTAACCTGAGCACACATGATCTTTTAGGGTATACGTTTTGCGTTTTCCCATCTATATGGCGACAGAAACGTTCAAATTTACAACACTGCGCCCTTTTTCCGTGCTGTTGCGTATAGAAAAACACCGCTCCGCTGTCGTTTTTCGGACAACCAAAGGGTTCAATCGTTGTTTCCCAGGATTTCCAGTCCCTGATGGTGGAGTCACTGTTTATTGAGTTATTAAAAATACAAATAGAAATATATTTTAAATCTAAAGTCTAGACGGAGGAACAGAAAGGCGGACGCCAGCTTGGAAATGTACAAGCAGACACCGAAAAACCTCAAAATTCGAAGAGACCTTGGTAAATGTCAGGAGGGACCAAATGGTGGGAGGCGAGGAGGAGCGTGTTTACGGCCGAGGAATACGGCATCACCCTTTGATATTTAAACAATTGGGCTTGTCAGATTTACGGGTGCCCGCACAAACACACGTGCACAGCACTCTCACCGCTGAGGAGGGGTCGGTTGAGGGTGAACTGCTGCGGGAGGTCCTCGATGTCGGCGATGCGCTGGTACATGGCTCTGGAGAGGTGGTCGGCGTGGTAAAGGCTGCCCAGGATGATGCTGGAGAAGTAGATGGGCTCGGTGAAGTAGCTCATCAGGGAGCCCTGGATCCCGACCACGTTCCACCTGGAGAAGGTTTTTGGACACAGTCAGGTCAGAACCGTATCCGAGCCGGTTCCTCAACATGAAGAACGTGTTTTTATTTTTCGCGGTCAAAGCATTTTTCGCGGTTGACCAGAAGCCAATGAGAGTGAAGACAGAAGCTTCTGGTGAGAAGCGTCTCCGAGGACGAGCCGATAGCATACAAGTCAAAAATGGATCCGTAAAACACCAACTTGGACAATTCGGTATCCGTAAAGTAAATAACCGATGGGGGGGCCGTACACCACATCTCCCTGATGTTGAATCATTGCATGTGAATGAGGAAGTGAAAAGTTGTTTTTTTTTTTGACAATATGACGTGAATGATGGTAAACGCCGTTATTTTTGGCGTGCAAATGAGTGAGCGGTTACACGTCTATAGATGTGGCCCTGTGATTGGTCCATGCTGAACCCCGGCTGTCGCTCAGTGACAGCGATAGGCTCGGGCACTCCGGCGCGACCCCGGGTGCAGAATGAGCTGCGTAGATAACAAACGAATGAATAAATAAACGATAAACCGGCGCCGCGTTGGGGAAGCATCAGGTGAACACGTGCGGTTCCGCGCCGCGCGCCCTTCCACGCGCCCGATGCAGATTAGCATACAAGCAGCCGTGCGATGTAGCGCTCCACTCCCGCGGAGGGATCCAATTTCAATTCCGACCCCCCACCCGCCGCCTCCCCCCCGCGGCCCCCGCGTGTTCCCGTGCTGTGTCATTAGCCGTCTCTTCCAAGTCATTTTCTCATTGACATGCTCCGTGGAGCGTCACGTGCACACCTTGCCTGGCGGAGGGTCGGGGAGGCGAGGAGGTGGGAAGGGGGAGGGGGTTAAACACATATGGAAAGACAGGAAGAAATGGAGGAGTCGGAGATAGAAAGGACTGGCCCGAATTTCCTCTTATTTCCGTTGAGGAGAAAAGCACGTGCGTGTGTGTGAGTGTGTGCGCGTTTTCTCTCCCCCGAACCCGTCGACTTACGCCTTGAAATACCGATAACGGAAAAAACAGTCTCATCTTAAGCCGCCGCCGCCGTGTTTACGAGGAGTCAATCTGAGAAGTTGTCAGTCTCGTTTCATCGACCCGCCGGCGCCACCTGCCGGATCGCCAGCATTGATTTATCGGTTCGTTACGGGGAAACAATGAAATATCGCAAATTGATGGGAAATACTAATATCTTCGCTGTGTCACGGTGACGGCTCTCCATTACTTCGCCATTGGCCGACAGAGCCGACGCAATTTTTTCCTGTAATAGTTTGAGGGGCTCGTGGCTTCGTGTCTTTACTTCATGTCCTCCATTAATCCAAAAATCTCCTGAATGGTTGTTTCTCCTTATATGGTGAATTGTTCTAAATGTGGTAGAAAGGCTCTGTCCCCCCAGCGCAGGATAAGTGTTAGATAATGAATGAATGAGAGATGAAAAGAGATGTACCGTAATTCCGGACTATAGAGCGCAACTACTAATTTTTTAAAGAAAAAAGAAATTGCACATAATTAAGCATCCCTTGTCTAAAAGCCGCAAGTGTCCCGGTTGAAACATGAGATGTTACAGGAAAGATTTTTTTGAACATTTTTAATTAAATAAATAAGTTTAAACTACCGTTGTATAACACAAATCCTTTTTTTCAGAACAGATGCTGAACTTCCGTGGCTGATCGCTTTCGATTTAAAAGCGGCATCAAATGCATTTTTGCGCATCTTTTTCACAATGGGGTTTTGTGCAAAAAGCGCAAAACGGCTGGAGAATTATCGTAAATGCGAGTGGGTTTGCCGAAAACAGTTTCATTTGTCCACTGTGACGGAGTTGGCGGAAGAAAGCTACTGTAATTACCCTGGGAAAGTCCATAAATTAGCTGCATTGTTGTAAAAGCCACAGCTCTCAAAGCGTGTGAAAAAAGTAGCTGTTTATATGCTGGAATATAAGGTTCTTTAATGATTGGGAAATTGTTTTGCAGCAGCAGCAGCGGCAACAAGGGCAAGACAGTGACAAGCTAAAAATAAAAGTAAAAAATAAATAAATAAACTCCGAAGTGGAAAAGTATAAAGGTATAAAGTATAATATAAAAAAAATGAATGAAAATGAATAATGAATGAATGAATGAATGAATGAATAAAAAAGATAAATCAGTCATTTCAATTGCTATGCAAACACACGGCTATTCAGGAAAAGCGGGAGAGCTTTGAAATACTGTAATGAATATACATGAGAAACAAAACACCCCTAAACCAGGTCAGACTTTTGCTTTGGATACGGGTGCTGTCTTTTATACATCTAAAGAATATGTGTGATGTGCTGAAATGGAAATTCACAGCTCTATTTATTTGTTTATTCGGCGACGCGTGTGTGTGTGTCTGTGTGTGTGTAAAGCGGCGTGTATTTATGCGACCAAATCTGGCTAAAAGCTAATTTTCCTCCACGGTCCCCCAGAGGGCAGAGGCCAGTAATGATGTGCAGGTGGCAGAGATAAAATACTGTATTGACCCCCCCGAAAAAAACAATTTGTGCGAGAAATAACTAAAAAAAAAAAAAACAACCAATATATATATATATATATATATATATATATATATATATATATATATATATATATGGCCTCCTGCTGCAGCAAGGAGACAACTTAATTAGACAAAAATAAAATAACTTCAGCATTTATGGAGGAAAAATACCATTAGAGTGACATTACTGATAAGAAGCGTTATTGTGATTTATAATACCTTTATTAATTACTACAAAGTTCATCCACGGCTTGGTAGTGAGAGGCGGGGCTTAATCAGACCTGTCAATCACACGGTCGGTTTCCTAAATGTTTCCATGACAGCCGGGAACGCCTCCCTTCCCGCAACCCCGAATAATGAATAAATGAATGAAGGAATAAATGAAAAGTCTGTCCGCCTGCAGTGTTTGCGGCCAGAAAGAAGGGATGAAAGAAAAGAAAAGAAAGAAAGAAATCCTTGTATCAATTTTCTTTGAGCAGAAACACAAAATGGGTCAATTTGATGGGGAAAACATCAGAAAACAAGGACAATCAACAGAAACAAGTCGGCGAGGGGGAACATGGAGAACCCCCCCCGCTGCCACACACACACACACACACACTCACACGTGCTTCAAGCCGCCTGTGTGAGTGTGTGTGAAATTACCAACACGGATCGGAGGTGGAGGAGGACTGTGAGACCCGGGGCCATGCTGCGGAGGTATGGGGCACATCATGATCGGAGTGTGTGAAGGAGTGTGTGTGTGAGATGGAGAGGAACGGATCAACATGTCGGAATAATGAGTGCATCTTCTAGAATAAGGAAGTGTCTGGCAGCAAGATGTCCTCATTATACTTTTACTATAAGAGTTGCACCAAACTGTATGTAAGAACTTCAGGTCCACCAGCGAAGCGACGGGCAGTAACTCCAGACGCAGACATTGAGTTATGATCTGTGCTATTTCAGTATTGTGGTTATCGGGAACACTACAACGTGTACTGACGATTACGGGAAAAAAAAGTTAGTTGCGGACTGTCCGAGAGGATTCCGAGACTTGATTTCTGAAAAGAATCGGACAATTTGAAGCGCCGTCCGTTTCCCATCTTTGAAAACGGCGACACAGATCATCTCTCATCTCTGATGAACAATGCCTCCGACCCTATGCACAACATGATTGCGGCACTGAGCAGCTCCTTCGGCGACACACTCCTTCACCCCGAGTGTGTGGAGGAGATATTTCGTAGGTCCTTTTATTTCATTCATTCCCTGCATGATACCGCAGCACTTATTGTTGTTTTTTGCTGCTAGTCGTTTGTTTATACTGTTTATACCGGGCGTGTCCAAAGTCGGGCTGGCGGGCCAAATGTGGCCCGTGTTCAAATTTACACCGGCCCGCAGCCTCTGCCATAAAATCAATAATAAAATCAAATTCAGTCCGCAAACCTGTTTATTTTTTCCGTTTCGAATTTTGATCTGAGTCTAAAATAAAAAAAAACAAACACTGCATTTCTCCTTTTTGATAACGAGTAATACAAGGCCCTCAATGTTTTTCACATTTGAATAATATCACTGTTAGTGTTATTTTCCTGTTTTGAATTTATAAGTTCAGAGTGAGCATTTAATAATGAATAATACGTAATGTTTCAAATGAGGTTTTTTTCCCCCTCATTTTAGGTAGTATTCAAATATGAAAGAGTGATTTTGGTAAAAACTTTAGCTTTGTGTTCTGTGTTATGACATGAAAATATCACATTTGCATTAAAAAAATTAATGAAATAGTTTATTTGCATTTAATGTCAATGGTTAAAAGAGTGTGAGGCTGAATGGTTAACCCCCACACGTTTTCACCTCACCAAATATGGCCCTCTTTGCAAAAAGTCTGGACACCCCTGGTTTATACTGTTTATGTATAGTCAACATATTGTTTAGTTGCAACTTGTTAAACAAATCCTACCTGTTTATGTCCTACTCCAGCTTATCGCTATCTTTGTCTCCTGCACACTAAAACTCAGAATCGTCCTCAGAATCTTACGGTAATTTCATGGTCATGAGGCGAAATATTTTGGCGGCATGAAGCTCGTTAGCCAATAAATTAGCTGCATCATTGTGGAAGCCGCTGTGTTCAAAGTGTGTGAGAGAAGAAGCGGCTTATAGTCCGGAAAGTCAGGTAAATATCTGTGAACAGAGTGTGTATCCACACGCTAACAAGTGTCAACTGTCTCTACTGCTTTACCGCAGTAAAACAACAATACCTTGGAAGTACTTGTTACTGCCGTACCGCATCATGTTCTCCCCCCACGAACGGGGACAAGGTCAGAGTGCGTTGACACCGAGAGGCCTCGCCGGCTGTGACTCCACGAATGTGTGTGTGTGTGTGTGTGTGTGTGTGTGTGTGTGTGGAGGGGTTGCTAATGAGCCAGGGCGCCAAGCGCCGTCACTCGAGGAGGTGGAGGAGCGGTGAAGCGGGCCGCCGGAAGGAAATGGCCAGTCACTTCACCTGAATATCTGCCCTGCGGCTTTCAATCCCTCGCGGGAGGGGGGTCTGGAGTTTTGGGGTGCGGGTTCGGGGGGGTGTCGGCAGGTGAGCGCGACATTTCTCACCAGGAGGCATAATCTTCCCCACCTACGAGCTCTTAATCCTCATCGTAACTCAGAAGGATCATTTAAACAAGCTCTTTAACACGTCCCGGCGACCGGGTCACCACGGATACGCTGAAAATGGGAGCGCGCCCGTCTGGCGCCTGAAGCCGGAGCAGAGGAGAATTAAACACGCGCAGCTATTCGCGGTTTTCCAGTCCTCTTCCCTCCGAGCGCCCCGAGAGGAGGTCGGAGGCGCCGCTGACGAGCTGAAAGGGGTGACAGCACTTCTCGCGCCGGCGTTTCGCTAACACGTCGCCGCCGCCGCCGCCACCCTCCTCGTCAAACGCTCACACAATCATTCTGTGCATTCAGGCGAGGTATTACGATCCTGGAGAGGAGAAGGGAGAAAGAGGAGGAGGGCGGCTCGCGAGAAGAGTTATGGAGAAGTTTTTATCGTTTGGCAACAGCGCGGCACCCCCGACGCCCCCCTCCTACCCTCAATCACAAGGGCGGCGCACCGTTGCCTTGAACATGGACAGAGACTAAAGACCCCATGATCTGCCTGCAGGAGGAGGGGATGACGCCTGAGGGACGGGCCATCCATCAGCGCTGTTGTCCCTGACACCCCCCCTACCACCGAAGATGACAGACTCCTGATAAGTTAGGGGGGATCCGGGAAGCAAGGACGCGCCGCAGCGGCGGGGAAATCGAACATCTGGTGAAATGAATGTAAATAGGGTTCTGGCGCGACGCCGCCGCCACCGCCGTTGGAGAGGACCGTAAACATTACATACAGGGGGGGAGGAACTCGGGGCCGGTTCAAAGGGCTGTTCCGTCTGGCCTGGGAGCTAACTAGCTTGTGCGCTAAAGTAGAAACCAGGGTTTTGCCGAGCCATGCTAACCCAGCTAGTCAGCTTTGCTACTTTGTCATGCTAACCCCGTTGTAAAGTAGGGATGGGTTCAGAAGAATGATGCTAATTTCCTGCTAGTGCTGATGTGACGGCTTAGTTGGACCTTATTGATGCTGCTAATAGCCAATAAAGGGGCGGAGTCTGACCTGAACTGTCAATCACATGCAACATGGGAGACATCCAAGTCTTCACTGCCTCAGAAGTAAATAAGAGAGTGAATCGTTGTATGTCTCTATATGCAGCCCTGTGATTGGTCCACGGTGAACTCGCTTTTTGCCCAATGACACCTATAGCGGTATACAAATAAATACCTGAAGTGGCTTTACTTCGGCAGTTAACTTTGCGTCCTGGATCCTCGGCGGTGTGTGCGGCGAGCTCACCTGGCGATCTTGTCACTGCAGGACATGGTGAGGAGCCTCTCGCCCTGCAGGACCCCGTCCCAGGTCTGGATTGTGTTGCTGGACCTCACGGGGATGGTCCCCTCCCCCGACTCGATCTTGGTCCTCAGCTGGCCCCGCGCTTTGCGGTTGGGATGTCTGTCTCCTTGGTCTGAAGCCAAAGAAAAAAACGACTGAGCTAATCGGCGGGCAACAGACTAGGTATGAAAAAAGGCGTGATTGACAAGGGCGTATGAACATCCACATTTGATAAATATCTGACCATTAGCATGAGAAAACACATTGTGGGGGAAGGAAAATGTATTTAAATAAAAAAAAAAAAATAGAAAAAAAGATACAAAACGGACAAAAAAAAAAAAGCACGTTATTTATTATTATTATGTTATCATCGGCTGTGTGGCGGTGCGCCGGCAGACGCCGTCCATTCAGCGGCTAATTGAATGTGTCTGTTTTCCATTCAGCCTGTCATGTGCAACGGAAAACACTCTGACAAGAGAAAGGGGGAGGTTAATCAGACGCGGCGCTGGGGGGAGGAGGGGTGATCGGGACGGGCCGAGAATGACAAACGCCCTTAATTGCCGAAAGCTTGTTTGAATCTGTATGTGTGCGTGTGTGTGTGTGTGTGTGTGTGTGTGTGTGTGCTGGCTGTGTCTTTAGAAATGGCGCTCTGCAAAAAATAAAGAAAACAAAAACAAACAAACAAAGAAACAAACCGCTCCGGCGTTGTAATTAAATGATGCGTAAGAGGCAATCCTACATATCTAATTAATTGTGTGTGTGTGTGTGTGTGTGCGCGCGCACTATGAGACAGTTTTGCCCCTGTCTTCCTGGAACTGGAGTTTGACCGATTTTGTTCTGGTATCCTGGCAGGGATTTTGTGGTTCTCCGCACCGGGAATGTGTGTGTGTGTGTGTGTGTGTGTGTGTGTGTGTGTGTGACTGTTGTGTCTGGCGCTCTGCAAAAAATAAAGAAAACAAAAACAAACAAATCTTTCTGGCGTTGTAATTAAATGATGCATATGAGGAAATCCTAAATTAAATTAAATATGTGTGTGTGTGTGTGTGTGTGTGTGTGTGTGTGTGTGTGTGTGTGACGAGACTGACTGTCTTCCTGGAACTAGAGTTTGACTGATTCTGCTCTGGTATCTTGGCAGGGATTCTCCAGTTTTCCTCGCCGGGGTGTGTGTGTGTGTGTGTGTGTGTGTGTGTGTGTGTGTGTGTGTGTGTGTGTGTGTGTGACTGTTGTGTCTGGCGCTCTGCAAAAAATAAAGAAAACAAAAACAAACAAATCTTTCTGGCGTTGTAATTAAATGATGCATATGAGGAAATCCTAAATTAAATTAAATATGTGTGTGTGTGTGTGTGTGTGTGTGTGTGTGTGTGTGTGTGTGACGAGACTGACTGTCTTCCTGGAACTGGAGTTTGACTGATTCTGCTCTGGTATCTTGGCAGGGATTCTCCAGTTTTCCTCGCCGGGGTGTGTGTGTGTGTGTGTGTGTGTGTGTGTGTGTGTGTGTGTGTGTGTGTGTGTGACTGTTGTGTCTGGCGCTCTGCAAAAAATAAAGAAAACAAAAACAAACAAATCTTTCTGGCGTTGTAATTAAATGATGCATATGAGGAAATCCTAAATTAAATTAAATATGTGTGTGTGTGTGTGTGTGTGTGTGTGTGTGTGTGTGTGTGACGAGACTGACTGTCTTCCTGGAACTGGAGTTTGACTGATTCTGCTCTGGTATCTTGGCAGGGATTCTCCAGTTTTCCTCGCCGGGGTGTGTGTGTGTGTGTGTGTGTGTGTGTGTGTGTGTGTGTGTATATCGAGAACAACCCCCCGCCATTTTGAACAATGGGGGAGTCGACACAGGTGCTTGACGTTTCACTGCATAACATCTGCGTGAGAACCTCGCACATTCAGGAGGCCATTTTGCTAATCGGGATTCGCGACATCACAAACGGGGATTTCCTGGTGAAAATCGTGAGGCGTCGCACCTTCAACCCCGGCCTCGTGCGGCGAGAAGATCCTGGCGTCCCCGCAGGGCGAGGTGCTGATGTAGAGGTGAAACTGGATGTTGTCCTTTAACCTGTAGCCGCCCTTGTCACAGTGCGTGAATATGGACTTCTGGTGCTCCTCCTTGTTGTTGCTGCGGTGACGGAGCGATGAAAACAATGACATCATTGGAGGGCCGCCATTTTGGCTTTAAATCGCGGTGAAGGGAGGGGGTCCATTCATGTCCACTGACCTGAGGAAGAACTCCAGCTGGGTGTAAAGGTACCTCATGAGTGAACGGCGGGCGATGATCTCGGCGTGGCAGTCATTGAGCGCCAGGCCGCGGTCACTCATGTACTCGCCGTTGATGCATTTGGTTCCCGTGGAAACGCAGATCACCTGTGCCTCTTTTACGTCTGTGCCTAAGGGCGGGGAGGGAGGGCATATTTAAGGCCACACAAACACACACACACACACACACACACACACACACACACACACAGTGCTACTACAAGTCATTTTCAAAATCAGCTGTGTGGGGAAACAAGCTTCAATCTGTGTATGTGTGTGTGTTTGTGTGTGTGTGTGTGTGTGTGTGTGTGTGTGTGTGTGTGTGAGTTGATGGCGTCCCCTTGGTTTCCATGTCAAAAATTATAATTGCAATTGAATTCCAAATGCAATACATTTTTGGGTCAGGCTTGTTCATGTATAAATCATGGCGTGTGAGATCATCATTGATGTCACTTCCTGTTGCATTTTTTTCTGCCAGAGTTTCATCCCCGCCGCTCCAACTCCAGGTTAGATATTTGAGCAGTTTTTTTTTTTTACATCTCGCATCGAGGCGGTGGCCGGCCGTCTCCTCCGCCGTTTTTACCTGTCGTCATGACAACCCCGGCGAGGACTTTCCGCCGCGCGTGGGGGGAGGTGAAGTTGTCTGTCAGCTCGCTGAACTTATCCACCACCAGTCGGGAGACGGCGTCGGCGAGGACCTGTAACCACACGCACAGGCACGCACGCACGCACGCAGGCGATAATGTACACACACACGCGCACAAACACACACACACACTGGTGTCAGGTATGACAGCTTACAAAGCGTGTCTGATGTTAGCGCCTTGTATCTGTCACAACGCTCGCCTTTGGCGCCGCCCGCCGTTCTCTACCTTTAACAGGGTATAAGTGAAGTGATGCTCGCTCCCCCGACTTCACCTGCCGCGTAAAACATCTCGCCGCCTTTCCCGTCGACGGGAGATGGCGAGCAAGCACGTGGTTCCCTGGAAGGAGGGGGTTCAACCCGGCGAGGGGGCGTCCGGCTCTTTATCCGCCGCTAATGTGACAGAAAGCGATGATGAACCCGGCGAGCGAGGGGACGGCTGGGTGACCGCAAATTAAAGAGATTAGTCCAATATCACTTTCCCGCCGCTCCGGAGTCGCCGAGACACTTCATTTCACTTCGCCGACGCCAAGGTCATTTCGGAAAAAAAAAAAAAAAGAAAAAAAGAAAAAGGGCCGCTCCTCTCACTCCTCGGAGATCTTCCATTAACCCGTTCATCCGGGAGACGCCGTTCAGGGTCGGGGGTCTGTTTCACCCCACATTTGCAAAGCAGGACGGCTGAGCGGCAGAGCTGAGCTGTGAACGCAAGCGTGACCTAAGGAAATAAGCTATTTAAAAGCGACGCCGGAGAAAAAGCTGCATTCATTCATTATCTAGAACGCTTATTGTGCAACCAGGGGTCGTGGGGGAGCCGATCCTGGCAGCCGTCTTGACGAAAAGTGGGTTCACCCCGGACCAATGATAGGGCCACATATAGAGACAATCGTTCACTCTCTCATTCACATCATATAGACAAGCATTCATTTGTCTATGCAATTTAATAAAGCTCCTGCTCCTGAATAAGTATCGCACTCAAACGATTGAGGTGAGATACAAAGTCCAATCAAACTAATTTTGATTTGATAATTCTGAATGCAAAGGAGCACCTGTGTATTTAACACCGGGTCAATCCAGCATTTAAAAACAACTAAAATCATCTGATACAACAATTAGGCTAATATGTAGCTTTCTGTGTGCGCGCGTGTGCGTGTGTGTGTGTGTGTTCTCAAAGCGCCTGTGTCGGGCTATTTTACCCGCCGCTGCCTCCCGAGATGAAAACAGGCTGCTGAGTCAATAGCAAGCGACAGACTTAATCGATCAATTAGCGCTAGCGCTGCTGTTAGAGTGGGTTGGGTGCAGAGGGAAACTGCGCGGGGGGAGGGGGGGGGTTGAAAAAAAAAAAGGAGAAAATAAAAGGGTCTCGGATCAGGGAACGGCGTGGCGAGTATGTTGCAACTATTAGCGGCAGCGGCGTTGTCTCTGCACCGCACTCGGATGCCACCGCCGCCAGGGAAAATACTCGTCCGCTGTCCAACCGCTGACCCGATTTCAGCAATAGAAGTGAGGGGTGGAGGGTCTCCTGGAACGGGTGCTCACCGGAGAGAACCTCGATCCAGGCGTGAATGAGTGACGGTGAGGCCAGAAAGGGAATTTAGAAATCAAGCCCGAGTGAAACGTGAAATCCTATAGTACTTGTATTGAATACTTTTTTTCTTTGCTCATTTATTCATTCACCTGTCCTGCGGGGCCTGGAGGGCTGCAGCTTATCCCAGCTGTGTTATTGAGACCATTCGCTTTCTCATTCACACGCCCCATGGAGACATGCAACATTCACCCTCTCATACACAGGTCTGACCATTTGGGGTCGCCAATGAACCTCCTGCATGCAGGAAGAACCCGGAGAACCCAGAGGAACCCCACACAGGGGAAGAATGTGGAGACTTAACACAGAAAAGCTGCCCTATCGGAATCCAACCGGGAACCATCTCGCTGTGAGGCGTGAGCGCTAACAGCTGTTAGCTGTGCTGCCTGAATACTTTCTGGAAAAGTAATTAATCAAACATGGTGATTAGATTCAAAGTGCTGGTGAAGCACCAACAGGGTGCCCTAAGTTTGGTCACATGAACAAACCTCAGGTGGGGTTTCTCCGAGGTAAATGGAGCTAGCGGGCTCATTCGAGCTCGATTTAAAATCCACATATGAAGGGAGACTTCCTTCCATCCTCCCATCTTTATATCCTGCGTAATTCTGTACATTTTGGGGGAGCCAGATGTATCAAACGGAGCAGTGCCACTGGGAGTTGCACTTGTATGCTCAAGTGCCGCCTTGTACTCAACATCTGGCTACTGCGCATCTCTTTCTTTGAATGTACATCATCAGGTCCTACACAACTGCAGTTTGTTATTGAAATAAGAAATCTAAACTCTGCACTGTCCTCTAGTGGATGTTTTGCTCAACAACTGTGGCAACTTAAAGCCCGAATGGGAATATGTGGGCGGTGACTTTTGATAACATTTGAAACATACTTACCCTTTTTAGGTACATAGCGGGAACATAAATTAGCCTTAACATGGTAGTCATTTGGAAACCAAGTTAGAGGCAGTTAGCAGTTAGCCGTGTTGGGCTACTGTGATTGGGCGGACAAAGGCGTATGCGCACACACACAAACACACACGCACACTGACACACAGAGAGGACAAACATCAGGTGCGTCGTGGCTAAAAGTGAAAACATTAATGAATCCCGAACCTCCCGCTCCCCCGTGGGAATGTACCGAGAGCACACAACATCTTAATTAACACCGGGAAAGCGCCGAATAAAATGTTTTTTTTTTCACTCAAATCACGCTTAAAAACACAAAACCATAATCCTTGACAGAACGAATATCCGCCGTGTTTCCCCGGGAGAAAAAAAATGCTATTTGCGCGAAACATCTTTCGATCGTAATTCACTATCTCCTTTAAATATTAAATAGTTCATTAGGTGAAACACACACCTAAACTACACGTTCCCACGTAGCATGGGAAGTGTGTCCTCTGCGCCGGCGCGGCTCTGCTCCGAGGTCTTTGAAGGCACTGCTGTATATTTCCGACTGATAAGACTAAGTCTAATCCGCCAGGCTGATTCCTTTTTATACCGCAGATGAGACGGTGTGATCGAGAGGTATTATGAGTTGTCTTTGTGCGTGTGTGTGATCGCCAAAGATCACGCATGCGGGTTTGTTTTAATTCTTACAGCAGCAGATTGTTTGTTCGCGACACCGCTAATCCCGGAGCCAATCGCTGCGAGACATCGGGGCGAGAGGCGGGGCTTAAACCAAGATCTGCCGCCTGCCAATCACAGACGGAGAACTACGATCGCCCGCTCAGTCATTTGTAACATCCACTGAAATTGCAGAAGCCCTTCTATTGCATGGGCTCTTTCTGGGTTCTCCTTATACCTTTCAAAGTCCAAATAAGTGCAGAAGTTCACCCGCATGAATGAGAGGGCGGACGGTTGTGTGTTGGGAAATGGTTACGCGAGTGTTGCCGTAGCGATGGGACCAAAAATCAGGTTTACCTTCTTAACGCCTTTGGAGAAAGTGAAATGTCTTACCTGGGGCAGGTGAAGCTGCAAGCCCTCCCTGGGTATGGGTTGCCGGGACGGCGTCTGGTCTAGCTGCATGTTGAAGAGAGCGGAGAGAGCGGCCTGCGCCGCCCGGGCTTTCGCCAGTTTCTTGTTGCGCCCTGAGCCTTCAAATGTCTGCGAGTCCACGGTCACCGACATCACAAAATTCTTGGCGTGGCTCTCACCGCTCTCTGACACAAAGTCGTATTTGAGGCCCGGCCTGAGCTCATTGAGAATCATGACGGGGTTTTTGCCGCTGGAGGGCGAGTTGAATGCCGACGGAGGGGGCAGCGGCGCCTGGACAAGGTTGCTGCCGGGTGGCGTTGGCAGCGGGTACTCCCCGAGCGAGTTTAAAGAGCTGCTACCGTTGGACCCGAGATAGAAGGACTCTTCCGGAACGGCCGGCGTCTCGAAGCCGTTGAAGAGCATGTCCGGGAAGTCGGCCTGGTCGGAGGTAAAGTCCGTGTTGACCGTCAGGGTCCGGCCCATGGCCAGGTGGGCCTCCGAGGCGTTGGGGAACTGGACGAAGGAACGCAGCGCCTTCTCGGCGGCGTTCAGCTTGGCCTTCTTCTTGGTGGGGCCCATGCCCTCAAACATCTGTCCGTTGACCTCCACCGTCATGACAAACACCGGCGCGTGGACCGGCCCCGTCTGGGACAGGAGCTTGTACTGCAGGCCCGGTTTGATTTCGTTCAACTGCATCAGCGCGTTCTTGGGCAGGATCGGCCCCGGCGTTTTCTTGCGCTTCTTGGCTCGGAACTTGGAGTGCGTGTGGCCATTGTTGCCTTCCTCTAAGGGGCGCTTTCGGCCGCCCAGGCCGCTTCCATTGGGGAGCTGCTCGGCCACACCCACCCCTTCTTTGCAGGACACGTTGTCCAGGTTTCGGTTTTCCTTAACGTCGGTGCTGCTCGAACCTGCGGTGCCCAGAAAGAGTAACTTACAACGCCTTCGTTGCAGGATCTTGTAAATGCAAAATTTATAGATTCCTTTATCACTCTTTGGAACTGAACCAATGATTTGTGTTCCGTTATCATAGCGAGTACAGCTAGCTAAGATCTGGTACATCAACCTGCTAGTAGAGTACAATCTAGGCAAACCTATGGCATTGCTAGAGATGCTACAGTCCCAAAAATTTGGACACCGGTGCACTTTTTGGAAAAAAACGCAAGATATCACAGGGAGGTTACCGGATATGTTTTGTTCAAATTCCATTTTTAAACCGCTTTGGGGGTGTATTCCGGGACGATGGCAGCTTTACTTTTGACGCAAGCTTCCTGCTGTTTGGCTGCTGTTGAAGCTACCTTCCTTTTCGACGGAATCGGGGCAAACGAGGGGGAAACCGTTAAAACGCCTTTCGCGTCTCCTGGCGATTCCGATCTCGGCTAACGACGAGCTACACGCCTACGATTTTTACGCATGGGGGACCAGACATAAGAAGAGTCCAGACATAAGCTAGCCGTTTCACCCGCGGGCTCAGATTTTAGGAACTCCAGCTACCTGCGGCCAAATTTGGTAAATCCCAGGTTCCTGACAGTGCTCTAAAAGACCCTGAGGGGAACACATATCACTGAAGCCAGTAGGCAAAGCGGATGGAATATTGTCAAAAATTTTCATTTATAACATCCTTCAGCAAAGGCTTGATAGGTTACTCCTTGCGGTACTCAGGAGGAAAGAGAGGCCGCAGTGTGCATGAGTGGGATTGTAGGTTGGGTTGAGGGAGTGCAGGGGGGGGAGTGCAGGAAGGGGGGAGCTGAGGACCAGGCAAACAGGAGAAAACATCAAAGAGGCAGAAGGAGAAGACTCCACCTACTGCAGGATCCTAAAAAAAAAGAAGCTTGAGCGATGACAGGGTCAAAATATGGTGTCTAACCCCCTCGTAGTTTTTTTTTTTTTTGTGGCGTGACAATTTTGGGGTTTGCTTTTTGGAGGAGGGGGGGGGGGGGGTTGAAATTCACGGGCGCTCTCTTAGCCGGCGCCGCCCTGTGCCTCTGAGATCCCTCCCCCCCCGAGGAGCTCGTCAGAGGCCACGGCGAGTCTCTCGGGGTTTCAAAATGCACCAACATGCCGCTGCCACCTGCGTCCTAAAGATCGACATGTCTTGAGGCCAGACCGGGTATAAAAAAAAATTTAAAAAAAAAGGTAACTTTGTAAAAAACAAAAAGAATAGAAATTAATAAAATCATAAAGATCAAGTGAACGAACCACACACCCGTCTTGTTTACGTGCACTTCACACATGCAGTGTTTTTTTTTTTCTGGGCGGGGGTGGGGGTTTGCATGCAGTAGCCGCTTTCGGAAAGAACAGTTCCAAGAATTCGGTTTTAAGATCTGTCCAGCCCGAATGACATTCCAGGAAGTAGCCTCGTCCAGGGGAACCTTATAGTTTTTGCATTCCTGCAGGCAGTGAGGGACCACGGAAGGGACCGATGTGATGCGAGCGTCTGCAACGTGCACCTTAAGCGCCGCGCAGGAGAAGAGGACGAGGAAAAATGGCACGGACAACATGGAGAGCAAAGCTGCCACCGCGTTCATGTTTTGCATGGTGGGAATAAGAACCACGGACGATCAGATGGGTTGAGGTGTTTTGGTTTCCTCCCTACACTGCTGCGCTGTGTGGAGAACCCCGCCGTTAGCTAACTCTGGAGGAACCAGAGGACCTTGGACCTCTTTGTCGCTCCATTTCTCGCCAGTTCTGCCCATATTGCAAGAAAACGTCCGACCAGTGACCCTGACATTTCTTAAAAAAGGCACTCCACAGGTCTTGCCTCTGAGTAGGAGCTAAAATATTTCTAGGAACTGAAGTCCATGGTTGGATCCTCTACTCTCCAAATGCACCAAGTAACAGCCCCGTTCCTGAAATATTTTAGGACCTGCAAAAAGTTCATACAAGGGGAAAGCGGCTAACGTTAACATCGCTACTTGGAGTTTGCGAAGGAACTTGCCTGATGGTTAACGCACGAGCTAAGACGCGGCTCAACATCACAACCGGACTGAATTGTGAGCTGAGAATTGGCTGATGGAGGATGACCAGACGAGGAAAACAATGTGACTCCTTTAAATGTTTCAAATTAGCTTTAAGGAGCAAAGGTTATCCAAAGGTTAGCGTTAGCGCAAAAGACCAACTGGGCAAACGGATGACTTTTTCCGGGTGAAGTTTTATATTTTGGTTGGGGGGGGGTGATGGGGCCGAGGCAAAACATCGGATGGCGTTGGCTAACGACAGCGATCGCGCCGTGAGATGCGTGGCCGCGGTCACGCTCAGATCTCGCCTCGCATTTTCCCGTCAGGGTTCTGATTCCGAGCCGCTGTGGAGATGAAAGCGAGACGGTCGTCTACCCTGGGCGACGAAGAGGAGGCCCGTGCGGGCTCGGGCCACGTTTCATCTTCTGATGTAGCTCTTGACTGGCAGTTGAAGAAAACGCTGCGGCCGTCGTTCCGAGGCAGCAACAAAGGCTATTTTGCAACTCAGGGCTGATCTGGCTTATTGGATGCGAAAAAAAGAAACATAACAGGCGTCTCTACGTCGCAGACGCGCGCATCTTTTGACAGCTACAATAAGAACCCTTCATTAGCACGGAGGCCGTTTCTTTCAGAGGCGCCGCTGACGCCGAGTTCAAGCCAAAACGTCTAATTAAAGTTCAATGAGCTGAGGAGCGGAGGAATATGAAAGCAGAGGGAATCCACAATACGACCTGAGGCGTCTTGGATGTAATGATTAATTTTTCCCTTTAAAGTTTGGGCCGAGGCTTGGCAGCCCCGCTCCGCGGCCGCCAGCCGTGTCAGGTGAGGACGACGTCAGTTAGCGTCCCATCCCGCCTGAGCTACCCGACAGTGCTAATGACGAGGATGATTAGCAACGCCTACTTCCACCACGTGTTTATTTGTGTTTACAGATTATGCCTGGCGCGGGTTCTGATTAGCCAATTAGCTAATTAATAGCACGTCCGGGAGCGACGGGGCGGGAGGGGTGGGGGGGTGTTAGCGGTACGGGGAGGCATGCGACTATACAAATATGGGAAAAAGCATCGCCGGCGGACTCACTCATGTTCTCCTCTTCATCCATATCCATGGCGACGGGCTTGTCCTGACAGGGGAGCAGACTCACCCCTGCCGCACCTGTGTAGAAGGACACACACACACACACAAGGTTGATGGGTGAATTGATGAATATTAGCACAAGAGTTAGCCGAAGCTAGCTCTAAGTGTAACAGGGTGATTCTATTAACATGGTCGACTCAACAGGAGATGTTCGGACAAGCGGTATTTTCAACAAAGCGGGAGTGAAAACAAACCGCCATCTGAGAGGTTTCATTTATTCCTTTTAATGTCGGCGGCGGCCCGGAAACCGCTTCTTTGTTCCGACCCCCGGAGCGGCGGCGGCGGCGGCGTGGGGAGATGGGGAGGGGGAGGCAGCGCTTCCCCTTCCCTCATTACCCCTGCTGATGCTGCCCCTCCAGTGAAAGAGCCAACGGCTGGCGATCGATATTGAAACCTCCGTGTGATGCGGCGCGTCCTTTGCCGACGCTTGCCGTATTTACATCGGTGCCGGCGCCGTAACGATATTTTATCGCCGTCGCTCGGCAGCTCTTTAGAATGAGCGATGGCGGCCGCGGGTAGAGCTAATGGGCCGCGATGAAGGCGCTTTTTTTTTTCTCGTTCTCTGGTGTCCGGGGGGGGGGGGGGGGGGGGGGGGGGGGAGAAAAGATAAATAAATGAATACATAAATAAAAGGGACATCATTTTAAATCAAAATCCAGTTATAGGGTGGAGAGGAAACTGCGTTCAAAGGCAGCAGAAGCGGAAACATCCCCATCTCCTGCCGTGTTGTCATGGAAAAAAGGTGGCTATTGTATGTTAGCAGCCCTGTAACAATATAAAAACGTTCAAGGGAGGCTGGAGGCTGACGGGTCGTAACCAGGAGCAGCTAAGCTTGTTTACCGCCACCACACACACACACACAAACACACACACACACACACACACACGGATCGGTTTAACGATATTGTCATAATGGAAAAAAAAAATCGACTCATTTCCTGCAAGCAGGTCTTGAGATACATCCAGCACGCCCCCACCACATGCACGCTCGCCCACTAACGTGCACACTGTGAATAAGCCTTGTTGCAGCCAAGCATCCATATCTCTTCATACTTGACGCAGTGATTGACAGCTGCACCACGATGTCATCAAACATTGGAAATACCGTGACTTAAAGACTCAAAGAAAATTTGACCCAGGTTATTTCTTTTCCCCCTTCTCTTACAAGCAAACCCTGAATGCGTCAGCCAATGAGAGAATTGATAGTTATAAGAGAGTTTGGGCTTCTCCACCCCACCGCCACCACCAAGCCCCCGAACCCTCCTCGACATCTACTTGAAAAGTCACGGCATCACAAAGGATCCCGCTGAGAGGCGAGTGCCAGCTGATGAAACAGACTCGCTGAGAAAAGTTCGGCGAAGGAGGGGGAGGCGGCGGCGAGGGAGCGAGGAGGCAGTGGTGGGCGAACGACACGGAGAGAAAGATGGCATTATGATACGGAACAGATTGTGCTGATTCCACTCTCTTCCCTCCGCTCGCCTTCCATCAGAGCCCCCATCCCTCAGCCCGACACTTTCCTGGGCTAAACTAAATTGGCTAATTAATCTGGGCTAATGGTGGGTGACAGTAAATATGCTAGCACAATTATCACCCTATTAAAGATTCATATTCCCACCCGTAATTGAAAACGAAAAGGTGGGGTGAAGGGAAGACAGGCGGGGGGTTCCGGCGGAGCAGAGATAAGATTAATTTTCCTCAGGTAGCTGGAGCCGGCTGCCCCGGACCGCCACCCCCCCCGCTGGCACGACCGGGTAATTACAGCGCTGCCGTGACATATGGTAGCCGAGGGTTTGGGGGTCCGATCCGGGGCCGCCCCTCGCAGAGGGGATGCCAAAACATCTGGCGGAGACTGAAGTAGTGCTAGTTAGCTTAGCAAAATGAGCTAGCAGGTGGAGTAAACACTTCGGTGACCCCGCAGAGATGTTGCAAATCCTGCGTTCGCCAAAACTGATGTAAAATAAGACTCAGGATCAGAAATTGAAACCATAGGGGGGGGATTTAATGATCACCAGATGCATCAAAAAGGTAAAAGTGATATAAAAGCGATAACCTTGGGGTTGGCTGTCTTGCCAGAGAGCTGAAGCACAAACCCCAAAAACCCTCGTTTTCTGAATGGAGTTCTGCCTTATTGAGAGAAGGTCATATGTATCATTGATTCAGAACCAATTATCCCATGGATGGATGGAATTTCAAAACTCCCGTAAACGCCAGAGTCTCCCGCCATCCGTGCCCTTCCAGGTAAAGGGCCGGAGATGTAACTCTTCCTCCTCCTCCTCCTCATCATCACTAACTATTATCTTCGTTACTCTTTCAAATATGACTGAATAGTTGGAGAATTGATGAAAGGAGAGTGTAGAGCCCTCTCTCCCCACACACACACACACACACACACACACACACACACACACACACACACACACACACACACACACACACACACACACACACACACACACCCCCGCCGCATTCTGAGTCCCCTCGCCATGTAAACGTGCCTGTCACTTTCCATTTTGGGGCGCTCGCACCTCGGTCATAAACCTACAAAATCAGATAAAATTGGCGGTGTGTGTGTGTGTGTGTGTGTGTGTGTGTGTGTGAGGAGAATGCTTCAGAGATCCAAAGAAACTAGAATTGAGGTTGTTGTTTTGCTTCTTTGCCTGAATACAGTGTGAAGTCAATGCTATTAATCTACACTTTCATTCCCAACTCAATAAAATATTGATCGATTGATTGACGGTCATGGATGCGACAACTTTTCTGGCCTGTCCAAATTTTCGAGATGGGTTTGGGCGTTGATGTTGCAACGGCTACTCTCAACACATCCGATGTTTTGACGCTGGTCCAAGGGGAGACGCCGCAGCCGAATGCCGGAACGGCGGCGCTTCCTGCTTTGCCTGCGAGTGAAAAGGCAGGGCACAATTTTCCCCACATTGCCGGCGGCAGGCTCTTTTTCTTACGACACTTTTGTCTGATTGACTTTCCCTGCGGAGCCAGTCGACACGCCGATCTCCCCCCGAAGCTCTCTCTTTATCCATATGTAGATGCATGTCAGCTACCGCGTTACCACACAGAGGAGCGGAAGCGAGAGCGAGAAGAAACGAGGGCGCCTGCTTTCTCCGCCGCCACCGTGTATTAATGACGCCGGATCATGAAGTCGCGAGACGGGTTTTTACTTTTTTTTTTTTTTTTTTCTGGTTACAGGTATTCCAGAGTGGACGGGGAGGGAGGAGGGGGACGTGAGTGAAGATGAAAAACCTTAAATTTAATCTGGTGGCGTGAGAGCAGGAGGGGGAGGAGGACGGCGGTTTTGATTTGTCTCTCGGCCCGCCGCTAGCGCCGCTACAAAGCAATGGGGGGGGAGACAGACACAGGGTCGGGGGGGAGGGATGGAGGGGGGGGGGATGTAAAGGTGAGGGAAGAATGGAGTGTGAGAGAAATATAGAAAAATGAAATCCTATTCCGGGTAAGAAAGAATCATTATCTCTGTCAAAACAGAAGGGATGAAAAGGTCTGTGATGCTTGGGTGGGGGGGGAGGTGTGTGTGTGTGTGTGTGTGTGTGTGGGGGGGGGTCCAACCCCCCCCCCCCCCCCCCCCCCCCCCCCCCCACACACACACACACACACACACACTCACTCACTCACTTACTCACTTACACACACACTCACACACACACGCAGGCTGAGCATCTCAATATGGTGGAGTGACAGGAGGTCTGCTTGCAGTCTTTCCACGCCCAGGAGGCGGGGCTTAACCCTGTCACCTGTCAATCACATTCACCATTGTTTGGAGATGGAGAGCCTGAGGGTTCCACGCAGGAACCTGGTCACGTCGGAACCTTCATGACCTCCAGTGCTGACCACCGCTACGTCAGAAAGCGCACAAATCTGGACAGGAAGTGCACAAATCTACTCCTCTATAAAAGCTACTTTGTTAGCGGCTCGCTAGCGATAACGCCCATGTCAATCAAACATGACATGTTCAAGAGTCCCAAGAATAAATAGTTGGGAAGATAACTTTTTATTTTAATTCAAAAATGCCTCGATTCAAGACCGGCTACCTCTAATGTGGAATCCTTTCAAACTAAGTTCAAGTTCTTATAATTTCCTTTTTTTTTTTTTATTCAGATTGTTTGCATAGCTGTGACCTCAGAGTTCAATCCGACATTGCTCGCGTTCCTGAAACTCAAAAGAGCGGAAAAAGAACCGCCCCCCCCCCCCCTCCTTTTTTTTTTTTTGTTCCCCTGCGTTTGACTTCGGGGGACTTTTAAGTTCCCGGAGCGAAGCCTTGAAAGGTGAGCTGTCAGACGTGGCGGGAGAACGCAGATTCATCCTCAGCCTGTTTGCGCTGAACTCGGAAAAAGTTCCCTCGGAGTTTCTCGCTCCGTCTCCCGGTGAGCTATTAAGACTTTCTGGCGATACCTTCCTCGAAGGGGAAATGAATTATAAAAACAAATCGCTGATGTCAATGAACAATTTATTATCCCATTATAACTCAGGTCTCACCGGTGTAATGGGATTATTTTGGAGACTTTGCTAATCAGATGATATCAGCGTTTCCTGTCTCTCCCGCCGGCTCTGAATGACCACCCCTCTCCCGGCTCTGTCTCAAACCGACGCTCACCGGACGGCTCGGTGGAAGAAAAAAAGAATTCCCGCACTCTGAGGGGAGATGGTTCCCCGGGCGGAGAGAAGGTAGATCCTCTTGTCAGAGACAGGAAGTGTTTCCTTTGTTTGAGGAGAAAAATAGTTCCCGTGTTTTGGGAGTAAATAGTTCCTCCAGTGGAAGAGAAAACAGTTCCTATTGTCGAAGAGGAAATATTTCCATCATTTGGAGAGAAAGACCTTTGCTCCAAGAGGAAAATAGTTCCTCCCGTGGAAGAGAAAAGATCCTCCGGTCGGAGAGATCGTTCCTCTTGTCAAGAGAGGAAGTGGTTCCTATGGTCAAATTGGAAAATAGTTCCCGAGTTTAGAGAGTAAATAGTTCCTCCAATTGAAGAGAAGGTAGTTCCTCTTAGCAGAGAGCAAGTATTTCTTCTGGTCAGAAGAAAGTACTGTAGTTCCTCCATTCGAAGAGGAAAGGTTCCTCCATTTGGAGGATGATAGCCAAGCATATTGCTAGTAGGGATTAGCATGAACCTTTGGGTAGGTACCCAAAGTGTGAAACCAGTGAGTAGTTCAGTACAACACCGTCACCTTCAGCTGTCAATGACGGGGGCAAGAGTTGTATGCTCAGATGAGGAAGTTAATTGTTGCATGTTGCTGTATGATGGGTAAATGAGATGGTGATTGATGAGCGACAGAGCAGTGCTATTGTCTGATGGCTTCGAAGGTCTTTTGCAAAGTCACGTTTTCAACCAAAGTTCAAATGTCCCACTCTCTCCCTGACACTGAAGTAGCAATGGGCTCGAGTTCAACATCTCCAAGTTTTTACAATATTTAAGTTTTTACAATACCCCCAAGCCCCAGAGAAAACACAGAATCATCTCGGTACTAATTTCTACTCTGTTTCTGCAGCTTCTGCTTTAAGTCCTTCCTGCGTGAATCACTCATGAATCCTTTACTTCAGGTATTCTTCTTTCTGGAGAACCTTGAAATAATTAGAAATCTTGTTCTACATCTGTTGTTTTCTCTCAGTCCATGTTGTTGCACAGCGACAGACAAAGCTGCAAGTAATGTGGTAGCATATAGCACTCTGTCGCTCATGACTACTTCATTTTGGAGTTCGAGACAAGAACTCCTGCTCGTCTGAAGGAGTTTTTTTTCCCACAGATTGAACAACGGGCTGAATTATTCAGGAGTCTGTGGGTGTGAATGGGGAATCGGTGCAATTTCAGGGAAAATAAATGAGCGTGAATTGTTGTGTTTCCGTATGACATGTGAAGGACTGAGTGACAGATTCCATGTCTCTATTTGGATGAGCACGTGAATGGTTGCATGTCTCCATACGTGGCCCTGTGATTGGTCCATAGCGAAACACGCCTCTCGGCAAATCACTGCTGGGTTAGGCTGCAGGATAAGTCTTACCCTTTATATTGTTGTGCTCTCTGCTCTCTATTTATTTGTGGATGTCTTTTGCTATCTTTTAATTGTCTTCTAATTGTCTCTCTATTTGTGTTTATATTTATTGATACAGCTGTTAACAGCTGTTACGCTGCTGGGACAAAAGAATTTCCCCTTATGGGAGATCAATAAAGTTTATCTTAACTTAATGGATGACATGCATCAGTCACCTGATCCTTGGACCAATAATTGATTACAGAAAAACAACCTGTCCAGACTTTATATTTGAAAAATTAAATTCAATTCAATGTAATGAGCACAAATACATTAATTAATAGACAGGAATCTCCATGGACCATAATGTTTGTAGATGACATTGTGATATGCAGTGAGAGCAGGGAACAGGTGGAGGAACAGCTATAAAGGTGGAGGTATGAAGGTCTGGTGCAAAGGCAGAATATAAGTGTGTGAATGAGAGGGGCCCAAGTGGAACGGTGAGGCTACGGGAAGTGTAGAAAAGAAGTGGAAGGATTTCAAGTACTAAGGGTCAACAGTCCAGAGTAAAGGAGAATGTGGAAAAGAGGTGAAGGAACGGGTTCAAGCAGGTTGGACTGGGTGGAGAAAAGTGTCAGGGGTTCTATGTGATAGAAGACTTTCAGCCAGAATGAAAGGAAAAGTGGTGAGACCAGCGATGTTGTGCTAGAAACAGTGACAATAACAAAAAGACAGAAGGCAGAGCTACAGGTTGCAGAGATGAAGACGATGAGGTTCTCTTTGGGAGTGACCAGGATGGATAGGATCAGGAATGAGTCCATCAGAGGAACGGCACATGTTAGATGTTTTGGAGAGAAGGTAAGAGAAGCCAGACTGAGATGGTTGGGTCATGAACAGAGAGTCTACTGAGTAAACCGATGCTGGAGTTGGAGCTGCCAGGCAGGAGGTCTCGAGGAAGAAGATTTATGGAGGTAGTGAGAGAGGATATGAAGTTAGTTGGTGTGAGAGAGGAGGATACAGAGAATAGTGTTAGATGGAGATGGTTGATTCGCCGCGGCGAAAAGCCGAAAGGAGGAGAATACCAGAATTAATAAACGAGGGAGTAACTGCGGTGTCAAGTGTGGAATTCGAGTCACATTTTCCCCGAGATATTTGTGGATGTCCGTTTCTTTTCTTTTAATTTCTTTATTTTCTTGGTGACCACCCCGGATCCTAGAGAAACGAGGAAATACATCGCCGAGAGTCGCAGCCTCCTGCATCCGAAGCCAGACCCGTACCCGGGTCCCGATCCCGATCCGCATCCCGCTCAGCCGCCAACGGAGAGGCAGAGTCGCCTCCACGCATGACGACCCGCGCTTTATTGTGCTCCGGACTTTAATATCTGACAGCTGGTCGTTCATCACGGTGGGAGACGGAGGAAGGGGGGAGGGAGGAAAAGAAAAAAAAAAAAAAAAAAAGAGAAAGGCGGCAGCGCAGAGTATCAATATGAATTTTTTATTCGATGGCTTTTATGGGAGATTGCATTCGGGAGGCGGTGGAGTCAAGGTTCATGGGAGCGCGAGGAGCAGATAGTGACAGAGCAGAGCGTAAAGGCCAGGCGGAAGATAATGGCGGCACCGCACGCGCACAAAAGAACACATTTGCATGGAGACACACACACACACACACACACACACACACACACACACACACACACATCATCATCCTGCTCAGCAGCTTCAAAAACCATAGTCTCTATGGATTGCTCGTTACCCAGGAAACTGTTTATTTTTGCAGGGTTTAATTCAATTCCGGAACAAGAAAGAGGGTTTTTTTTGTTTGTTTTTTTTAAATATTTAATTTATTAATAATTTATTTCTTCTACCTGCAGACCTGTAGCTCCCCGAAGGGAAAGAACCTCCTTGCTAATTTTACCTGCGGTTTCATTCGACCATTCATTTGCTTCACATCACGTCTTACTTTCGCCTCTAATTTTGATTTAAAACGCCTTTAAACGTAATTATGAATCACAAATGACAACAAATGAATTAATGTAAGGAGTGCTTTCTACAGTATATATGCATGTATATCTGTCTGTATGTCATTTCTCATCATTTTCTCACTGACTTTATTATAATTTATAGTCAATGATTTTGAAAATAACATTCAGGTCATGTTTGGTTTGATGTGATTGACAACCGATGATCGTTTTAGGAATCAATGATCATTACTTGTTGTTTTGGGGTGGGTGAGGTTCGTTCATTTTTTCATTTATAGTGAATCAGTCATTTGTATTGTATCGCTGTATGGAAATATAACCTTTCATCCTCTCGTTCACATCCCATAGATACATACATTAATTCACCCTGTCATTCACATGTATGGACAATTTACTCAGCGGAACTAGTGGCCATTGAAAGGGTCACCATCAGGTCAATCACAATGAAACTACAGCGCCCCCTAGTGGTTTCGATCATGTGACCCCCCCCCCTTCCGCGCCCCCTGATTTTTTTTTGTTTTTTTGTTTTCCTGCTTCACGACACATGCTGTCATATTCTACAGTATGATATATGGAACCACAGTGGTTTGTTACACACACACACATACACACACTTGTTTTTCCTCCTACTTTCTTCCGCTAATAATTCCAGAGAATCACACAAGAGTGGAGGTATGTGGTCATAAATCATCTGAGTGAGTGGCTGAGACCCCCCCCACCCCGGTCCCCCCCCCCCCACCGTGGCACCAGCAGGACCGGGGGCGGGTCTGCTGGGCCCCAGACCAGGTTACGGCTAAATGGCCGCCTTCGCTTCCTGTCTCCATCAAGGCAAGACCGACCGACAGCTCGGCCGCACCGCAGACAGCTGACATCGCTGACACACACCCATGGGGAACACACACACACACACACACACACACACACACACACACACACAGTAACTAACTTATAGGAGCCTGATGATGGGGAAGGGAGATAAAAACTCATTGAAGCTTTTACAAGAAAAGTATATCAAATCCGACACATTTTCCAAGTGGCACAAAACCCTGTCTTTGCAGAACTGGCCGGTACTACTTCTGAGTAAAAGTACATTAGTAATAACAAAATGTACAGAGAGTAGCAAAGGAAAGATCACACTATACATTTCCCCAAAGGACAGGCTAACAAGGGTCCTGAAATAGGCTAATAATAGTTGCAAAAAAGGCTAAAAATAGCTGCAAAACAGGTTAATGATAGTCCCCAACAGGCTAACACAAGTCTGGAAACAGGCGAGCAATAGTACTGAAACAGCCTAACAATAGTCCTGAACGGGTCAATAATAGTGCAAACAGACCCAACAATTACGACTGTCCGAAAACAGGTTGACAATAGTCCTCCAAATAAGCTAACAAGAGTCCGAAAACAGAGGCTAGGAATAGTCCAGAACAGGCTAACAACAGTCCCAAACAGGCTAACACCAGTCTGGAAACAGACTAGCAATAGTCCTGGAACACGCTAACAATAGTCAGGAGCAATAGTCCTGAAACAAGTGAACAATAATCACAAAACAATCAAACGATAGTCTCAAACAGGCTAACCCCGGTCCGGAAACAACCGGACCAAACCATGGGAACTCGTGATGCAGGTGCTTGGTGATTGATGGAAGTGATAAGCTATTGCCAGATACTTCTTGCTAACTGTGGAGTGCCTTTTTTAAAAACAATGGTGGTCACCGATAGGGTGTTTTCTCGCGACAAAATTGAAAGAACCAGAAAGAAATGGAACGACGAAGAGGCCCAAACTCTTCTGGCCTGCTACATCACAGAGGGGATTCCAGGGTTCACAGAGGAACATCAACAATTTAGCCCAAAATAGGACCAGCGTTAGCTAACAGCGGAGAATTAGTGCAGGGAGAAGACAAAAACACTTCAAGCCATCTGATAGTCCATGGTTATTATTCCCGCAGAGCAGAACACTTTGGCATCTTCCTCTTCTTCTTCTCGGGTGTTTGGTTTAGAGCGTGGCGCTAAAGGTGGATGTCACACGGTGTTTGGTTTTGGTTTTGAGCGGTTTTAAGAGTTTGGTCACTGTGGTCCCTCACAGCCTCTGGGAATGCAGAACTAAAAGGCTCCCCTGGGGGAGGATGGTTCCTGGGACCAAATTGCAGCTGGTAACTTTTCGGTCCGAGTGGCTTTTGAGGGACATCAATTAATTTTTCTATTGTGAAACCCAATTTGCGTTCTAAGACGGTCTCCAGCTTTATATTTAGCTGCTGCTGGTCCAGTTATTCATATGACAAGGAATGTGATGACGTGTACAACCACAGTTCTGGTGTCAGACCTGCTTGGGTGTCTTTGCAAAAGTAAGCAGGTGTAAAACACGTAATGGACTTAAGAAACACATTGCTGACCTTTGGCAAAGTCTGATTAGGGCGGAGTCTCCCGCGGATGCGTTTCCATGACGAATAGTCCCCAAGACATCGCTATCGATCAAACCATCGTGAGCATCAACCCGGCCCGCTAATGTGCAGCCGCGATTGTCCTCCTGGCAGGTGCCGTTATTCGCACCAGCACAAAGACTTCGGTTTGGAAAAAGTTGACGTTGATGTGAATCCATGTCAATAATCAACCGGGAGTTAAAAACAGATATAAATATCCATGTGTTAATTCTTGTTGAAACGTTCTTGTCGTGGTAACTGGAATTTCTTCACTTGGAGACATTTCACCCCTCATCCCAGAGGATCCTTCTGTTCTAATGACCTGTGGGAAGTTTCCCAATGGTTTGTTACGTAGATGGAAGAGATGATCGGCAGAAACTATGGGGGTGTCATTCGTTGGGGACAAAGGGGCAACTTTTGGCGGTTACATGGATTGGAATGTGAAAAGTTGCAGCCAGACAAAGGGGTGAAACCTGTTGGATCCCATGGACCGAGGCTCATGTGGGAGTTACCGGGAGCTGGTTCTGGTGGTGGAACTTTCCTGGTTCTTTGACGGGAGCAGAAGGTCCTGGTCAATGTGTGCAAATATGGGTATTGATCCCAGTACGGTATTATACGTTTGAGAAAGGTTGTGTCTGAGGCCTCTGTTCAGAGACGATTCTTTGACGTCTCTCTTGAACCGATCTGGCTTCTCTGGCCAGAATATGGACATTACTGTCTTCAAAAGAATGGCCCTGATCCTTCAGGTAGAGTTGGACCACCGGGTCCTGTCCTGGCTCTCCTGTGTTGGGCAGAGGTTGTTTGGTCTCCCCAGTGTAGATGCAGCTGACAGCATACACCACATTCTCTATCTAATCCCTAGGTGTTTTGACCTTGCTGTGCACCAATTTTTGTCTGAGGGTGTTGTGGGTGTTGTCTTCCTCCTGATGTATGTTCCTTCATCTAATGGTTTCCGATCCATACGTAAATGTAAAAAGGGTTGTATGCCTCAGGAAGAGTCTTGAGAGCGTCCGTGGGGTCGGTGGAGGAGATCGGCGGGGACCTGGACTAGGCGGAAAAGATGAGAGGGAGGCGGGAGTAAAAGTGGGGGAAGTGGACAGAGACGAACGGCCGAGGAGGAGGCGGAGGAAGCCAAGAGCCCTAACGCTGACTGATCGGCCCGTCGGGGTCCACTGACCCCCCCCGTCCATTACTACCCCTCCTCCAAATATCTGCCGGTAACTTCCCTACGGCCTGTGACGCCACGCAGCCATGGGTGGGTATTGATACCCGATCGATCGGGTATCGATCAGACAAAATAGTCTCGGCTCAGACACAAAAGGGTGCGGTCTCTGGAAGATGCGGCTTAATTTCAACACTCACGTAAACCACTTTGTCATCAATAAACATCCCGACGATCCTGAGATTATTATTAGTATAATTCATTTGTTGTTTATTATAACTACAAAATTGATTTTACAACTCTTTAAAACATATAAGCACGTTTGTGACCAAAGCACCACTTGGCTGTTTATCGGAAATGTATATAGATATATATATATATATATATGTGTGTGTGTGAGTATTAATAGAATTTTTTTAAGTGTTTCAAACCCTTTCCTGGTATCTCATAACACGCAGAGAAGGGCAGGAAGCGATTGGCCCCCCTCTATTTCCCCCCCCGGTCCGTGGTCCCGCTCCACTGCCCCCGCTCACTCACTCCGTCTATTTGGACCAAAAAATTCAAATGATGCTTTTTATCCGTCTGGAAAGCGGCTTCTCGGAGTGAAACCCCCCCAAAACCCGCATCGCTGCTTTTTCAAGCCCTGGTGGAGATAAATCTCAAGTGCTGCCCTTTTATTTTATTTATCTATTTCTTTTGAGAGATACATAATATTAACATCCAAGCTGAGACATGAGTGATGGTTTATTCTTATTTATAAATGTATATTTAATGTAGATATTAGTATTTAAGCCAGCAGTTTTACTTCATTTTTAAAAAAAAAATTTCACGTGTTGATGGTTTTAGCTTATCTTTTTTTCTAGAATAAATTCACGCCTGTGTTTTCAGTCCTCGGGGGAAAGGCAGTCAGACGAAGGTCCACGATTCTTTAAATAAAAGAAGGAAAAAGAAAGAGCCGTAAATAAACAGCTGTGCTTTGCGATCGCCAGGAAATTGTCTGAGGGTTAATTAAGAAAAAAAAAGGGTGTATAATCGAGTAATAAGGCGAGAGCGGGGAAAAACAAAACAAAACAAACAAAAAAAAAAACAAATGTAGAAGTTTAGACATGAATTGCCGAAAAGTCCTTGAGACTTTTTCCATCAGCTTTCAAAGCTATTCAAACACTCCGTGTCCCCTCAGAAACAACATGCAACAATAAAAAAAGCTCTGTTAGTCTTACTGATATTAATACATGTTAATCAAAATATGTACAATATTATCAAAATATTATTATCATAATAATTTATAATAAATGAGTATTCATTTATTTTTTATTATTGATATTACTTATCAGTCGGTGTTAATATCATATATATTATACATTTATTACATATATACAGATATGTATATGTTTTTCTCATATATAATTATATTAATAATAATTATGATGAAGATGATGATATGAATAATATTATTGTGGACAATTTTATTATTCATTATCGATATCATTGACAACAATAATTAGATTAGATTAGATTAGAATTATAGCAAAAATTTAAAAATGTCCTGAGAGAAGCGCCCATTTGGTTCATTGGTCTGCATTTAGAAAAAGGAACATGACAAAGGCTTTAAAATTTATCTTTAAATGGACCACCAGTATATTTACAAATTAACAAGAAGACATAAAAATGACAGGTTAAAAAGTAATAATAATGATAATATCTCTGTAAAAATACCAACACGAATGATAATCACCACCATCATGGCAATCATAACAATAATTATTAATCATTTTCTGATTATTGTCATGACCTCCCCTGACATGGAGGCACTCTTGACGCTACAGAGCTTCACTTTTCTCCCCTGAAGTTTCATCGGGTTGGAGCCCCTCCATCTCCAGGTGTGTGTGTGGGAATAAAGACAGAGAGCCGTACAAGGGGATCATTGTTAACTGTCGCTGTATGATGGCAGATAAGTGAGCGCGAGCGTGGCCTTCCATCCCGGAATCCCATTACTTTCCCCAATAAAGCCCTGGCAGCCTGCTGATTACTTCAGCAGAGGAAGAGGAGAGAGGAAGAATTTTAATAGAAATGGAAGCGGAGCCCCCCCACGTTACCCCTTTTTCCTTGGTATGATGAAAACCCCACCCCCCCACTCCAAACCAGGTGATGTCTCCAGGCACTGACCAGGTAATACACCCTAATGGAGAACATGTATGTGTGTGAGTGTGTGTGTGTGTGTGTGTGTGTGTGTGTGTGTGTGTGTGTGTGTACAGGAAGAGGGGACGCCTGTCGGGTTGCCTGATTGAAACTGATGAGGCAAGGTACAGATATGTGTGTGTGTGTGGTGGGGGTGGGGTGGGGCAGCCACCCGGTTTCATCAAAAACACTCATATATGAACCCACACACACACACACAGACACACAGACACACAGACACACTCTCGCCTCAGAGTCCATTATTCAATTTGGCCCTTCTAATGACCGGCGAATTAGCCTGCCAGAACCAATTTGGCCTCCGCGCCCCAAAAAGCCAGACGTACATACCCCCATACCTCCCCCCGCCCTGAATATGAAAAGTGGCGTTGAGTGCTGCAGGGGTGAGGTGTGGTGGTGGTGGGGCATCGGGCAACATTTAAAAACTTTTGATCTTCCGTCTGGCAAGAGAAGAGTCAAAAGGCAAGCTCCGTCCTGGGGGGGGCGGCCCAGTGCAGGTGGCGGGAGCGAGGAGGGTGGTAGCTAAGCTATCATGTCTGATGAACAATGCCTCCAACCCCATGCAGAGCAGCTCCTTCAGCTACAGATTCCTTCACCCCAGGTGTGTGAAGGAGAGATTTGGCAGGTCCTTCCTTGCCAGCTGCTTTCGACCATTTAACACCCAGCTCTCAATAGACTTCTTTTTCGTTAATTCGTTAATTCACTCTTGCGTCGATCTACTCATGTGTCCGTTCATTCCCTCTCCCACACGTCCACTGCAGTGTTACCACTGCAAGTATTCCTGTTGTTTGCTGCCACGTGTTTATACTGCTTATATATTGTCAACATATTGTTTAATTGCAACTTGTTAAATAAGTACTAACTGTTTATATATATTTTAAACACTGTTTATTTTTAGTTTTCTATTTTTTTTTGCACTGTCCACTTTCTGCTGTGAGCGGTTGAAATGTCCCCATTGTGGGACGACTGAAGGAATATTCTATTCTATTCAACGGGAACAGGGAACTTCCAGACGAGCCTCGGTCGATGGGATCCAACAGGTTTCACTCCTTGGCTGCACCTCTTCGCATTCCGATCCAGGCAATCCCAGAAAGTTACTCCATTCGTCCCACAACGAACGACACCCCCGTAGGCCGAACACCCCCCTTTAGACTTAGTTTTTGCCGATCAACTCTTCCATTTACATAACAAGTCACCATAACCCATAACCTTGGCAGTTAAATTCTGAAACTCCCCACAGGTCATGAGATGTGAAGCCTCTGGGATGAGAGGGTGAAAACATCTTCAAATGAAGAAATTTAAGTCCAGTTGCTATGACAAGAAGATTTCGTCAAGACACACAACCATTCACCCGTTACCCAGACGCCATATAGACAGACATAGAACCAATTCACTCTTATTCATTTTCCCTGAAATCCCACTGATTCCCCTTTCAGACTCACAGACTCTTGAATAATTCAGCCCGTTGTTCAATCTGTGAAAAAAAAAAAAAAAAAAACTCCTTCAGACGAGCAGGAGGTCTTGTCTCGAAATCCAAAATGAAGAAGTCATGAGCGACAGAGTGCTATATCCTAACACGCTACCGGCAGCTTTGTCCGTCTCTGTGCAACATCATGGACGGGGAGAAAAAGACAGATGTAGAATGAGGACTCTATTCATTTCAAGGTTCTCCAGAAAGAACAACACCTGAGGGAAAGGCTTCATGAGCAAATCACGCAGGAGGGACTTGATGCAAACAACAGAAGCTGCAGAAACTGAGTAGAAATAAGCACCAAGATAATTCTGTGTTGCCCCTGGGCTTAAGTTTATGGTTTTATTTTAAATATTATTATAATGATTATTAATTATTCTAAAAGCTTGGAGGTGTTGAACTCGAGCCAGGCGCTCACCATTCACCACTTCATTTAAACATCATACAGAGACATGCAACAATCAACTCCCTCATTCGCACAACATCTGAGCATACAACTCTTGCCCCTCTCATTCACAGGTGAAGGGGTTTTACTGAATTACTCACTGGTATCATACTTTGGGTTCCTACCCAAAGGTTGTCGCTAATCCCTATTAGCAACATGCTAGGCTATCATCCTAAAGGTGCATCAATGGCTCCTTGTAATGTAAGATGTGACCACATTCTCACACTTTTATACCATTTCACTTTCCACTCTGAGGTTGTTCTGATTAGCTAGTTTTCTTTTTTTTTTTTAAACACATCGGGGCGGTTGCGATTCTGTTAATCTCTCATTTGCCAATTTAATGGTCCGCCTCCTCTAGAATCCAATCCACTAAATAATTAACCTGTGCAGCTCCATCCGGAGCAAGCGCAATCAGGAACTGGCAGGAGGCGCGGCCGGATCATTTGCCCTTCTTTTTTTTTTTTTTTCCGCTTCCGGCGAGTCTAAATTACAATCAAGCCGTTTACCTGGCCATCGATCAGTGTCCGGATAAGCCCGGGGGGGCGGGTTTCGGGACCCGCCAGACAGCAATTTTCTCCGATTATCTCCTCCCGCGTGTTGATTGTGTCCAATTTGACACCGCGATTGTGGCGAAGTCTCACTCGCAAACACATGAGCATGCATTTCCGGCAGCTGCCAGCAGGGGGGGCTAGTGAAACCGGCTGCATGAGAAAGAGTGGGTTGAAGTGAAACACAGCAGAAATGTGGGGGGATTTGGGGAGATTTTGTGGCAGAAGGGGGGCTGGGGAAGATGGACAGCCCCCCGCCACCATCTCCCTGAAAAGATTCCCTTCCAGGTGTCGTGTTCCGTATCAATAAAACCTCCAACACTTGTATCCCTCCGTCTTCTCAAGGTTGTTGTTCCCCCCTTTCACCCGGAGCTGTAAAATCTATTTGACAGCTCTGATTTATGACGCGGCGCGACACGGAGTGCCGGCAGGGATCGGAGTGTGTGGCTGAGTGTGTTACGGGGGTCACGCGAGCGCGGCGTGGCGTGGCGGGAAGCGGACAGGGGGGGATGGGCAGACGGACGGTCGCTCGCCGCCGCCGCTGCTGTGTTCAATGCTAACGCGCCAGGAAGAGCAACCGGCTAGGGGAGCACCCCCTGTCGCATGGAAGATTGAAGCTTGGTTTTTTTTTTGTTTTTTTTGCAAAACCCCACCCAAATCAAAGATGGTGGACCGTGTCAAGAACACCTGCAGCTATGAGACACCAAAAACAGTGATTTTTTCCTTCACGATCTGTCGTTTTGGTGCATTTCTTGCTGATTTGGGAGGATTTTTGAGCAGATTTTAAGGCCATTTCGTGTAAGTAAAGTTACTTCTCGAAGACTCTCTGTGTCAAATTTCATTCCATGCTTGCAGGATTCATGACAATCATCTAATCGCTGTTTTCTATTTTACCAGTTTTTACAGATTTTTCTGCAATTGTCGTAGCAGAAAGCGTGAAAACACAGATTATGTGTTGACGTGTGGATGCTGATAAGGTGAGTTTTGTGTAGCCACAAATAAAAAGCCTGTTTTTGGAATAATCAGCAAAATTGTGAAGTTGGTCCCGGACTGAAGGAGATGGAAAACACCAGCGGCTATCAAAGTATAACGAGAACCGGAAAGAGAAACAGCACCGGGCAGCTAAGCTAATTAAATGCAAGAACGGTTTTGGCCGAGGGCGGCACAGCAAGGCAGTGTTTACCACTTCCCACCTGATAGCAAGAAGGTCCCGGTTTTGGGCGTCAGACCATGTTTTGCGTGACGTGCCACTGAGACAACTTGTGAAAATGACCGACTGCTACTTGATGAGTGACTTTAGCCAATCTCGAGCGACCGGATTGCTCTCAACTGTCAGTCAGACCCTGGGGAAAAACATCTGATCCAGACACCTGGATAAGGGAAGGAACCTAGGAATCCTAAAATTCACGTAAGAATTGACCAATGCAACAGGTAAGAATCGGCAAACATATCAGCCAGGAACTACCCACAAATTAGCTAAATCCCTGGCTAAATACAAACACTTGAAATCACAAAAGAAAGTGCAGTTCCCGTGCCGGGATCACAATACTGATTTTACAGAGACAACATGGCCGTGTCTCAGCTTCTGTGGTCAAAGGGCATGGCGAACAAGACATTTGTTTTTTTTTGTTGTTTTTATTTCGGACCACTGCCTGTCCGGTCCTATCACCTCACAATGAATTCCCTCCATGCCCCACCTAAAGTCCCGAGCACAACATTTCCAAATCTATATTCATTCGAATCGGCGCCGGGGTGTGAGCGACGCCGGCGCTAATGAAGTTTATCTCCGCAGTGATAAACAGAGCTGACACAAATCCCGCCGTGCGTCTCAGAGGCCGTGAAGTGTCTCCTCGCCGGCTAAAAAAAAATACAAAACACAACCTAAACACACACATCCCTCGGTCGCACCCCCCCACCTCCCCTGTGAGTCTGCTGCCACTATTAGCGGCATGCTAATCAAGGCTAATTACACTGAGAACGGCGGATGCGACTCATTCAGGTGAGAGAGAGATGGAGGGGAGAACCGCGTTTGCGTTAGCGTGTGGAAAAGCAATGCAAAAGAACGAGGTGCTGCTCGTATTGGCTGTTCCAGATTTTGTAAATACGTCACTGCTTCCTATGCCAATGCCGCACTTCAGTGTTCGCCGTGACAAGCCTTGAGAAGACGGCGAGAGCACCGACCGCTCCAGCAGAGGAATGTGAGGAGGCTTCCGGAAGGACATTCCTTTTGAGTGTTCAATACAAACCCTCGTGTTTCAGAGCGCTTTTGTCCCTGCTTTATTCTCCGGTGCCTGCATGAGAACAAGGTGACACTGATCGACTGACTCCTTTGCCCGCCGGCAGGTTTTGGAGCAACCTGATTTGGCAGGGCTGGAGAAACTTCGGATTGATTATCGGATTTATGTCGTTGATGAGATTTAAACAAATTGCCTCCAATATAACGTGATGGTGTTTCATTCAGTTCATTGCTTGTTTTCATTCTTTGTTGCAGTTTGATACCACTCCTGTTCACATGGTTGTGCGGTGTAGAATCTGGACCTGTCAATCACCTCACAGCTGGGTCTCCTACAAGGTACCCTAAGTGTTAGAACTCACATGGTAATTGAAAACATAACCAGAGTGGAAACAACCTTGGTAACTATACTAATTACCATTATGTTCACCAAACAAGGTGACTAGCACCATAAATAGTGATGTAAACAGCTTGGCCACAACTTGGCAACCAGAGTTGGGATTAGCATGGAAACAAACAATGGCAACCCCATTAGTAACTATTCTAATTACCATAATAGCCACCAAAAAAGGTAGTAGCATGAACAGTTTTGTGAAACAGCCTGGTAACCAACTTGGCAACCAGGGTTGGGATTACAATGATAACTAACAACATGACCACAGAGACAACCATCTTGGCATCTACGCTAATTACCATTATGTTCACCAAAAAAGGTAACCAACCACAGTTGGGTTTACAATGGTAACTAACAACATAACCAGGGTGGCAACCACTGTGGCTACTATACCAATGAACATCATGGTCACTAAAACAACTAACCACCAGGGAAAACATTCTTGTAACCAGTATGTTCACCAGTGAGGTAACCAGTGAGGCAATAAGCATGGTAATTATCCTTGCGATCACCTTGGTCACCAAAAAAAGGTAACCAGAATGTTACACATTATTGTAACCGGCTTGATCACCAACAAGGTAATCGGTGTTGGAACTAGCATGGTAACTCACAACATTACCAATGTAACAACCGGCATGGTAATAATCCTTGTGACTGCATCTTGATAACCAGATTGGTTACCAATGGTTATTGTCATATCCTGCAAGGTCACCAACAATTTAACCAGCGTGGGAACCAGCATGGCTACAATCCTAATGACTATCTTAGTCACCAAAAGAGGTAACACGCACTGTTAACATTATTGTGAAAAGCTTGACCAACAACAAGGTTACCAGAGCTGGAGCTAGCATAGCAACAAACACCATAACCAATGCGAAAAACAAAAATACAACCAAAGTGGTAACCAGCAGTAACTACCACAGTTACAGGTGTAACTTCTCTTCCGATGTGATTCATCAAATGGTTGTAGATAATCCTATTTCCTGAATGGACACTGACTCCCAGGATCAGCGCTCCGACACTTTCCTCCTTTCTTGCATTGACCTACTTTTAACCACCGTTTTCGCCCGAAATGTAAAAGTTTATTCTTCCCCTTTTTCTCTCTGTATCTGTCTGTTGTTCTCGCAGTGAGATGATACAGCAAAGAACGTGTGTGTGTGTTTCTGTATGTGTGTGTGTGTGTGTGTGTGTGTGTGTGTGTGTTCGCCCAGCAAGGGAGGGGGGTTGATAGACAGAATGAGAGATGCTTTGTCGAAGCAACGGCGCAAAAGCCCGCCAGAGAGCTCTGAGAAGGAAGACAACGTTCTTTATTACAAAAGTAGGTCGTACAAATGTTATTTATGTTTTAGTTTACGGATTTGCCCGAGAGTGCGGCACATGACACACACATACACACACACACACACACACACACACAATGCAAACACTTTCTCGCTCGGTCCACCTTTTCCAACACAGTCATATCACCTCCCTCCTCCCCCTCCAGGCCTTTTTTTTTTTTTTTCGCTTCCCGAGTAATCATATAAGGACAAAAAATGCCGGGGATCCAGGGGAGTATTTCTCCATGCGGGATAGATTGCGCCTCTCAAGACGGTGCGGATCATTTGAGTTCAATTTTTGCTGGACTGGCAGAAAAGAAGAAGAAAAAAAAGATACCTCTCCCGCTCCGCAATTTTTAATATCTCATGAGGCGACACCGAGGAGAGGCCTCGTCTCCGGGTGTCACGACAGCCACACGCTCGTGACAAGGCGCTTCCAAGAAGCCGGCGACCGGCAGATCCGCCGGTGTTGGGTGTTTGGGAAGCTGTGGCCCCGATGCCGGCGGAGAATTTACTAGATGGAAAAGTGTAAGAAACGCTCGGAATATTAACAAGTAACGGCTTTTAAAGTGAATAAATGTGGCAGACCTATCTTTCGGAAAAGTGGTGTAATTATCTCGGGTGATTTTTTTTATTTTATTTCTTAATGATGGGTTGCCGTATCCTTGGAAAAATTGCAGTGTTTAAAAAAACGGTGAGAAATTACACAATATAATGATTAAAATAGCAAGAAATTACTTGAAAAGGAACCAAAAAGTTGAACAAACTTGGACAACAAATTTTGAATTAAAATGACCATTATTTTCATTTTTGTATTTGCATTACATTCAGGCTAAAGGATTATTGATTATCAGAGATTATTTGTTTCCTGATATTTTATTCTGAAAAATGTAAATGTCTTCAGCCTCCCTGAGAAATGGGACCCGCTAACCGGGGACGGCCAGAGCCGTGAACTGAAGTTAGCACAAGTTAGCAGAAGCAAATCAAGCAGGAAACCAACCAGAGACAGCTGGTCCTCAAACGCATCACCGCAGCTGGAGGCTAAATTTAGCTTCTGAAATGGAATTGGAATGCGTTTGATGATGCTGTCCGAGTAGCTTTGTAGGCTAATCAACTGGGAGCTGCTATATTAGCGGGCTCACCAGTCGAAGAAGCGGGGAGATAAACGCGGTTTATCTTTGTCTTTGCTGGGGCTAAATTTAGCTTCTGACAACCCCATTCAGAATTTCACATATCTCTCCTGTTTTCTGGAACCTGGACAACATATGATGATTCTGTCCGACTAGCTTCATTGGCTAATGATCTGTTATGTTACCGGGCTACATCACCCCAGCATTGGCAAAAGACAGATCTAATTTTTGAACGCATCACCACAGCCGGGGCTAAATATGGATACCGACACCCCCACCCGCACCCCTGAATTTTGAATTTCTCCCGAGGGCTCTGCGACGAAGCGTGTGGTGATTATGTTGGAGTAGCTTTGTTGGCTAATAAATGAGCGTAGCTGGTATATTACACTGGGATCAGCATGAGCAAAAGACAGCCGTGGTTCTTGAATGCATCATTGCTGCTGGGGCTACATTTAGCTTCCGACAACCCCCCCCCCAACCCCCCAATATCTCTTAGCTTCCATTTTCGTTTTTCTCCCGAGGTTTCTGCAACTTGTACAGCTTGTCAGGAGTCTGTCTGACTAGCTTTGCAGGCTACCAAACAAGCTGAGCTGCGATGTTAGCGGGCTATACTGGTGTTTTGTCAGATGTGGCTCTTGAACGCACCGCCGCCGCTGGGCTCAACACCTCTGTCAACACTTTTTCCAGGGCCTGAGACCCCTCAGTTGCTCACGGGACAAATCCAAAGCGGCGCGGCTTCGGGCTAAAATCAACGGTACGTCCCGGAACATTTGAAATCATCTCACTGACGACCATGTTGCAGGGCAGGTGGCGACAGCGTGCTCACAACCAATGCTCAGACCGCCGTGGGAAGAGAAACCAAGGAGACGTTCCTTTCTCCTCCTTTGTCAGACGGGGAGGAGTGTTTGGGGATGCGGGGCGGATTAGATTAATGGCTGCAGACATGGCCGACCTGGGTCATACCATGTATTGACATGTCAGTGTGTCCTTGTGGAAGACATTAATCTGGACTTAATGGACTATCCCGCTTGGCGATGTGACACTGACCGACCTCCCTCCCGAGGAAGGCGAGACATTACCATACTGATGGCTGTCTTTGGAGTGCGATTTCGCACATGTGGCTAGCGCTGCCGCTAACACCCCTCCCATTCTCTATCAATGAAGTTGGGAAATGAAGGATAAATAGGTATGAAGTCATGCGCCAGGAGCCAAAAAAACATAGAAATTGGCTACTTTTTATGTTGCTTTTAATGATTATCCCCAAATAAATATTGATTTTGTATTTAGAAAACGCGGCTGATTTGTTGATCCTGGAGGATCCAGAGTGACAGGAGGGGGGCAGTTTTAGGATCTCAGCACGGCAGAAAGTTTCTATGATTTTTTTAATGACATCCAGGATGGAAGCAACTCGATATCAGCCTTTTGCCAATCGATACCGCAATTGATACTCCCTCCGATGCATTTGGTGTCATCTGACGGCCGTTGTCAAAAAAGAGGTGGCTTCTCTGATGCTGGACAAGTGAAGTACAACGTCCTCTGAGCAGCTCAACCCAAAACGTTCTCACGACACTTCGCAGATAAATTGGCTATTGAGTCCGAACATTTAGCGATGATACCCTGCTTTCATCATCAACGGGAAACACGACAACCAAATCCACAGCCTGAAAATATGCAGGAGGTTCAGTGGAGACTCTAAATTGTCCAGACTTGTGAATGAGAAGCTAAATGGTTGCATGTCTCTATATGAACCCCACCTTTCGCCCAATGACAGCAGGCACAGGCTCCAGCTCCCCACCAACCCTGGAGATGATTGTTTGCAAATAGGATGGTATGTTGATAACTACTGACAGTGCTCATATAGAATATAATAAACGTCTGATTGACGAAAACAAAAATTTGTTGTCTTCACCAGCCTCTTACCACCAATTTGGCTGGGACTTTTCTGTTGGTAAGAAAACGAAGGATGTTACCTGGATGTGCAAAACACATCCAGACGGGCATCCGTGCTTCCAGACAGACAATCTGGTGGGCAAACTTCTCCCGTTTCCCGGGGAGGAAGCTAACCTACTAATGAATTTATCGGGAGGCTTCCAGCGGCGGATGCTAACGCTGACTGGGGGGGGGGGGGGGGGTGTTAGCGAAGGAATGGGAGGAGATCGGGGGGGCAACCTCCATCTGAAGTCCTGCTTAGTTTTCATTTCTCTTGTAAATGGTCCGCTTTCATCACTGCTGCGATAGGCGACGGAAAAAAAAAGGAAAAAAGGTAGGGAAACGGACTCGGGTAATGCTGATGGACAGAGTTACCCCGTGCAGAGGCGGAAATGGCGGGGGGGTCTGGGACCAAATGTGCAGCATCAGCACCGGCGGATTTACTTGGATGAATGGACTCGGCTCGGGGGCCGAGGGGGGAGGAGGGGGTCAAAGGGGGTGTTGGGTGTCAGAGCAAGCGGCAGCGGTGGCGGGGGCTGATACTGCCAGCGAGCTGTGGCCGGCGTGGTAATTACCACCTGCGCTGTTTGGATAATCCCTGAGGAGCGGCGCTGCGGGGAGGAGGGCGGCGGGAGGGTGCTTACAAATCAAATTAAATCCGAAAGTGATTCGTTGGATTCAATTGTGATGAGAGAAAATCCCTGAGAGTCGCCAGGGATTGAACTGTGAACCCTCCTGTCTGCTGACGGTATTCAGTCGTTAATGCAGCCTTTTACTCGACGGTCAGACTTTCACTTTCTGGGAAAATCTTAAATGGCAGGGGAAGAGTGCTGACAACTACAACAAAACAACAATTAACATTATTATTATTAATATTGATAAAAATGATAATAATAATTACTGTTGTATATGATTACTATTATTATTGTTGTTATCATTATTATTATTATTATTATTATTGTTATTACCATAATATGATATCTAATAAAATTATCATAATATTATTAATTAATAATAATCATTATTAGTAGTAGTAAATACAGCAAGCAGCAATGACAGGTCACCTAAAGCCCTGCAGGAAATGATGACAGGGTGTCAGGGATAACACATTTTTAGCGGACGGCGCTTTTCTTTACCGTCCTGTACTGAAAATAAATAAATAATATCATCCAATCGGTTTCTTAAAAAATAAACAGAATTCAGTCCAGATATATAAATATACAAATCCCCTCAAAATATAGAATTATTAGAGCTGGGCAGGAGATACATTCAAAAATGACCAAACGAAACGATGGGGCTGCTGCCACACTTTGGAATCTGGATATCTCGCAGAACTACTTTTTAAGGCTGGATACCGATTCTTCACCAAATATTGCAGAAGCCTGGTGTTTGGAATAGAAGCGGGGAGGGATTTTTTTTTTCTCCCCGATTACCTTTAATAAAAAACTCCGGTTTTATTGCTAAATTACTAAATAAATAAGTAAATAAATAAATTCCGTCCATCCAATACCGCAGCGTCAATGAGTGGTGGACCAGGTGTCAACTGGCGACCTTTGACCCCAGCTGGGGCTTTTCCTCCTCACCGTCCGGTCCATGTTTTGACGCCCGACACACACGGTCCTACGGATGTCGCGCCTCGGACTCTCCGGAATTTCTCAACTGACCAAAAACAAATAGATTTAATTTAATCCCCGGATATTCTGAAAGGAGGGCAAGTGAATACTAGTAAAGTGAAAGATAACGCAGGTGTCTGATTCAGACAGCGGTTCTTACAATGATCTCAAAGCACGTCTGGAATCGGAAGAAGCGCAAAACGAGGCAGTGGAGGAATCAAAAAAAGCGCAAATGGGATAATTAATATTAACTAGAAATGCATCAGTGGGCTGAGCTCAAATGGAGAAACGTGAAAAGTAGAAGTTCTCCCCCTCTGCCTACGAGGCTGACGTTGTCCCCACCGGGAGAACCTTCCCCTCCAGACCTTCCCCCCCCCTGCCCATCCGGCGAGCTCGGCGGCGGCAGGAGGGGGTTACCTTTGCGCTCCGAGCGTTTCTTGCGCCTCCTCTTGAACCGCCGTCGGACCAGGCAATAGTAGGACCCCAGGCTCTGAGCTCCGTCAGCGAGGAGAGCCATGTCTCGAGGGGATCTCTCTGGGAAAGGACCCCTGGGGGTGGTTGGGGTGTGGGGTGGGGTGGTTGACCCGCGGCTCACCTGATGCTTCTACCCGTTGCCGCCGGCAACCTAACAAACCTCCAACTCCGGCACCTAAGGTGTTTCTTCCCTCTACTTTACTCGCCTTGAATCCGAACTCTACTTCCCTCCCTTTCCTCCTCCTCCTCCTCCTCCTCTCCCTGGTTTTCTCTCCTCTGTTAACTCCATGTCTGCCCTATCGCGAGCCGGAGAGGGGAGGCGATAGACTGTGAAGGAGGAGGAGGTGGAGGAAGAGGAAGGGGGGGGGGGATTGTGAAGATGATATTTCCATACCGATGTGCTGGGTCAGACACCGAAGTTCACAAGCTATGTGTTTTTTCGCAGAGAAACACGTGCAGAGAGCAAACACACACACATACGCAGGATGAAGCTAATTGCCATTAGGGTCCCATTCCCAAAAGGTGAGCTCTGCTCCCTCTTTCCCTCCTGTTCACTCCATCATCCGCCAGAATTCCCCTCTGCGCACTTTCGAGCTTCTCTGGCGCCATCTAGTGGACACACACGGTTTTACACCCGCGCCACACCATTTGTGAAAGACCAAATAATAGTTAAAATATTTATTTAAAAAAAAAAAAACTGCTTCTGTGTCAAGTCGTGTCATTGTGAGCGGACAATTGGGGGTTGCAGGTAAAACAAATTCCATGTAATAACAATAATAATGATAATAGTAATGATGATGACCTTGTTTTCAGAATGCAGAGACAGGTGGCGGCAGCAGTAGCAGGACAAGCGGACGTGGGAAATTGTAAACTCACCTTTGGGTTTCTTGTGGAGTCAGTGGTCCTGAAAATCTGTTGGGGGGAGAAGAGAGGGAGAGAAGGAGGGAGGGAGAGAAGGAGAGAGTATTAGCGAACAATAGATTCACACCTTTCTCCCGCTGCGGTCGTTTATTATCGCGCCATGTTTCCATTATCTTTCCCAGGAGTGTGTATCTGTGCATGTGTTTTTTTAATGTTTTCTTTTCTGTTGGCACATACCCACTCAAATAATAAAATAACAAAGGATGAACATTGGGAACCGTGACAACCAAAACATTTCTTCACACCCAATTACTGATTCTAGGTATGTTTACATGTAAACAGAGAGGAGGTGATATGATAATAATCATGTTATTATGAGCGATTAGCTCCTCTGCCTCACAGCAGGGAGTTGTCTCAAGAAGTTTGTCTCAAGAAGTGATGGATCCAGAGTGAACCATGCCTCTTGCCCAATCACAGCTGGGATAGGCTCCGCCCCCCCTCGACCATGACCGCAGGATAAGCGGCGCAAATAACAAATGAACGAACAATTATAGGGTCTAAAGATGTAATACAAGTCATGTCATTGTGTTTCTATGATGCCTATCTCTGGAAAATGTTCGTCCGTCACTTCCAGAACCAAGGATGACGTTCAACGTGAAACCGCCGATCGCCGATTCTCCTGTCTGACCATCAATCCGTCGTGGAGTAACGAGACGGTCGGAAAAGAAGAAGAAAATAGGGGTCGTGCTTACCCAAGAATAGCAATCAGGGAGGAAATGGCTGTTTGAAGACCAAGAAACCATCTGATAGGTTTGTGCTTTGGGGCGCCGGAGCCCAGACGGGTTATAATTACGGCGGGGTCACATGACCTTGGCGGAACCCTGAGAACCCGCTCCCGACGCCAGGCCGCTCATTTCATCGCATTAAGGAGGCAGGAAATGGATTTTCCCGCAGCCGCGCTGGAATGTCGGGCCAGCTGGGTGTTTACCTTTGGGTTCAAGAGGCGGGTGAGGGGGGGCGACAACCCTCAGGCCTGTGCGCTTGCTGCAACTGTGACCTGACCCCCCCCACCCCGGATCAGGCTTCCCGTCCACACACCTGCTGACCGGCAGCATTGACAAAAGTTGACATTGACCTTTCGGGGTTGAGAAGAGAAAAACGAAACATCAGGAACTGATTTCTCAGCTCGGTGGCGCCACCCGGTGGTGCATAGAAGCAACATCGCCCCACCCGGTGGGTTAATATCCGCCTGGGAGCCGAGGAACCGTCCGATGGAGTGGGGAGAGACGGGAAAGAGAAAGACAGAAAAAAAAAGAGGGGGTGGAATCAATTTCCTCCAGACGTGACCCCGCCAGCCAAACAAAGCGCCGGCGGGCCAAGTCTCCATGCAAATTTGCGGCCTGGATGGCCGAGTTTCCGGTGCTTTCTTCCCTCCACCTCCTTTAGTGTCCTGAAAGTCCAGTCCGGTCCAACCTCCACCTCCACCTCCATCTCCTCCAACCGCCGCTGCTTCGACCAATAGGGGGAGGCGAAGAGCCGCTGGCTTGGGGCTGTTGAATCGGGGCACGCGTGAGCTCCGTACCAGAAATAGCAACAGCACAGACATCCAGGGGGGATTTTTTTTTAGTGGTGTGTGTGTGTTTACTGACTGAGGAATTGCCATTGAGAAAAAAAATTGCGAGCATCTTAGCGGGCGGGCATCCAAACCGCTGTGGCGGGCCCATCTGCTGGTAAGAAGAGAACCCGCAGCCGTCGGTAACCGACAGAAACAGAACCTTAAAAATAGAGCCAGTGGTGGAGAGGAGGAGGGGGAGGAGGAGGAAGGTTTAAATATTCAGATGCGGAGGATACAGACTGTGAGATGATGCAAGCGAGGAGCCGCCTCTGCCCGCGCGCTCGATGGAGGGGGGTGACGTTGGCGACCTCAAGGCCCGACATGGGAGGTGATTAATCGAAACAGCAAGCGGTGCCCCCTGTTCAGCCCTGCACCGCCCTCTAGTGACAAGAGGTGGTTGACCATGCATGAGTTTTGCAATAAAATCTAGAGGAAGACGGAGTCAATCACAGCTGAGAGGCAGGGTTTAACCTGGGCCAGTCGTATGTTAATCACCGGCTCACCGGGGTGATTGCTGGAACGGAGAAATTCCCCATCACTGACACTCAAATGAACACAAAGGGAAATAGGACTGCAGTGCAGTCAGGTCAGTGTGAAAATAAAATAAAAACACCAGGAAGTGGGTTCCTGGTGTAATACACCAGTTGGCCACTAGAGGGAGACATTCCCACAGAGGCCTGCCTTTGCACTGGACGGATCCCGCAAACCCCGCGGTGCCTGAACACGGCGAAGCTCCGGCGGCGTCCGGGGTTGGACTGGAGGGTTACTTCCTCGCGAGGGAGTAGCGTTCCCACGGCAACAGCGGCCCGGTCGTCCGACCGAGCCCAGAGATGGGAGTGACGGCGTGACGCATGGTCGCGGCCTCGCCTCCTCGCCTCTCCTCGGCCCCCGCCCGGTCCACGACAACAAATTAGGCCAGAGGCTTAGCAGCCAGTGGCCACACACCAGCATGCTGGGCTCCTCCTCCCCCCAGCGGGGGCCCGGAACAAAACCCCCTGCCACTGACCTAGATTGTTCCGCTCGCCGGGCCGCGTTTTTAATTAACCAATCACTTTTATCAAATGCTAGCGTGATTGTTGTGTTATTTATGATTGTGCGTGCGTGCATGTCTGATGGATTCCTCCCGGCAGTGCTTGTTGTTGCCATGCATGTGTCCGCCCTGCAGGGGGCGGTGCTGCTACAACGGTGGGAGTGTTGTTTTCCTCCCTCTCTGGAGCGAGGGGAGAGTTTTCCGTTCACCGGCGTGTTCGGAGACGTCGAGGACCCTGGCGGTTTGGAATCGCGTGCGATGGCGTGTTTCCCCGAAGCCGCGCGAAGAGTCACTCTATTAAAAATCGTGCCAGAGTGTGAAAACCACTAGTTACTACTTCAGGCGTTTTTTTGGGGGGTTCCAAATGTTTTTTTTCCAACCCGGAAAGAGAACCAAGCAGAAATGGCGGCGACGCAAACTGTGTTGGCAAAACAACCATCTCTTTGTCACCGTAAAACAAAAAAACAAAATGTTACTATTCTTGAAAAATGTGTATGAGTGGAGTATACAAGTACTGAGTGTGATAGGATTCGGAATCAGAGCCTCCTGGTACAGAAGGTACGCTTGATGCATTTGAGCTGTTTTTCATCCGTCGCCTTGACGACGACCCCATCACGAACAGCGTGCAGCTGAAGACCGGCGGTCCCTGGCCCCGTGGGACCCGAGGGCCGGGCGGAGCGCCGATGTGGCTCCACAGCGGCTTCCTCGACACAGCCGAGGTCCGGCGGCTGGGGTTGTTGTTTTAAAACCGGGGCTCCTGGAAAGAATCAGCAGGTCTTCCTGCGGGAGTTCCCAGGCCCTTGAGCGAGGCCCCGCCTCCCCCACGGCTCCGGGAAAGATCTGCCCCGCCGCCTGTGGCTTTGGCCGTCTGGCTGGCTGCGTGGTGTCGGTGGTGGCGGCGGCGAACAATGGGCTGCTGTGTGTTTACTCCCCAGCCCCGTCCAAGTCAACACTCACACCTACAGGACAATTACCCACGGGCTTGGGGAGGGAGGTCACATTAGGGGTGATGTGATGCAGCGTTTCGTGGAATTGCGCCTTTTTTTGTTTGTTTTTTTTATAGTCAGATGACAGCGGATGGGATGTCATTGTGATGTCATTCTTGTTATGGAGCAACCATGTTTATGAAAATATGGTGGAGGTGGTGGTGAAGGCTGCCCTGCATTCAGATAGAGCCCACATTCGTCACGATGCTCTGCCGCGCCACGACCATCTGGGGGAAGTTCTGCGAGATTTGCATGTTGCCATGGCAACCCATGAAGATTTTTTTTTTTCCTCCGTTTGTTTTGCCTTTCGCGTGCAGGTACATCATCTCTGAAAACTCCTAAAATTATCCCAGTTCTGCGGCGTTGAAAAAACCCCACAAAAAAAACAGCCAATCAGATGATAAGCTGAGGAACATGGAGCGGGGAGGCACGGCGGGCTGGAAATGCTAGCTGGTTAAACCAACATCGTACCCCCCTCGGCGCCCACGTACCCCTGGGCAGGGCTAATGGAAAAAAGACTCAACGCCATGAACCGCGTGCTCACACACACACACACAAAACAAAACAGAAAAACACACAGCAGTCGGACGCAATCAGGAAGTGGAATTTTCCAGACATGAGCGACAGCGTGCCGCGGTTTCATCTGGAGAACATAAAGATTGATCACTTTGAAGGCGAGTTTTAAGGAATGTGTGTACTTGCTGACATTTCGAGCTGTCATTGGGTGGGAGGCGGGGCTTAACCCTGGCGAGTCAGTTGTCAATCAAGAGTCCTCGTATATAGACGTCCATCAACAGACAATTTAAGAGTCGTCAATGAATCTGCAGACAGTTTTTGGACTGAAATGGAAATGTCAACTTCACGTCGGGTAATATCCGATGTTATATTGTATCGTTAGGTTTGGATCGAGGTTAAAGGTCAACAGATGAGTTAGGAGCGCTGAACAAACCCAAACCAAAATAGTGAAATGTGCTCTTTGGTTTCTGAGGCCATAACGGTGAGACAAAGGTGAAGTCCAGGTGGGAATAGCAAACGCTACACCCGATCTAGCAGTCATTAATTAATTCATTCATTTATCAATCTCAGCTGTCATTGGGCGAGAGGCGGAATTCACCCTGGACCGTCGGCCAATCATACGTCCACATCCAGACATGCAACCACTCACTCGCTCATTATACACATTATAAATACAGAGGCATCAAAAAGGGACATAAAACCATTCACGCATCATGTAAGGGCATACATACATTCACTCTTTCATTAAAAATTCATGTGGGGTGGCGTGACGCGGAAGGTAGAGCGATCGTCCTTGGAACTGAACATCCATTGTTCGATTCCTGGCTGTTGAGCAAGACCAACTGCTCCCCTGGCGCCGCTAGATGGCAGCTAACTGCTCATGGTTCATCCATGGTGGGTTAAATGCAGAGAAGGAACTTCCTGCAAGGAATTAATTAAGTATAGTACATTTAAATTCAACCGTTTGCTCCCTCATTCACTCTCCTGGTTCTCCAATGAACCCCCTGCATGTTCTTGGACTGTGGAAGGAAAGAGGTGGACCAAAACGGGGGGAAAATGGAGACCCCACACAGAAAAGCCCACTCACCCTGTGGGAGTTGAACCAAGGACCTTTTTGCTGTGAGCCAGAAGCGTCAATATTCCCAGGTAAGATATAAATCTATTAAATATTGATCAGCTGCTTCCCCCCCTGTTCACATAGAGCACTGAGATCCATTCACACCAAGTGTTGCCAAAATCTGATGTTTCACTTTCAAATCCCATCTCATTCATCAGCCTGTCAAGATGAAGCGGTGAGCGCTTCCTGCGTTTCACATCTGTCACCAGCAGAGGGCGCTGCTGCGGCTCATTGAGCCCCCCCACCACCGCCACCACCACTAATATCCTCATTTCTCTCATCATCTGTTCAAACACGGCGCCAGCGTTTTCCTCTGTTGACTGATGAGCCACTTCAAGTCCGCTCCCCTCTCCGCACCATCGCCCCAACCCCCCCCCAACCTCGCTGATGGAACGCCCCTCCACTGCCATTTGTACCCCGTCATGAGGGTATCATGCTTATAAAACCATGTAGCTTGTTATTGTGAGACACCTGGGTGAGCGGAGATGGGAATGGAGACAGGTGGCCAGGAAATTTACCAGGAAGTGCGTTTTAAAAAAAAAAAAAAGGTGTCCCAGAATTCGGTGAAAGGGGCCGGCGATGGGGGGGTGGGGCAGGGGGAGGGTTCTCTTGGCGCCGCAGTGCGTTGACCGCAAGGTGACATTGACCTTCAGTACCTGCAGCGGCATCCTAGCGCTGCAACAAGGGGGGGCGCGTTAGAAGGACTGGGAAGTGATCAGAAACTCTCAGCTACAATGGCAAAGTAATCAAATTACTTAATTTCCCATCAATCACCTGAATGCCAGTGTTTATCGTTTCTATGAAGACGCCCTCTCCTGCTTTTCAACAGGGAAAAACGCACCTGGCAGAAGGAGATCCAGTTCCAGGCCTTCAGCTAGCAGGCATGCGTTTGCGTTAGCATTAGCGATAGCAGCTACGTCAATGCAAGGCTTGCCGGTCGATGCTTGGGCGGCGCATTTGTGAAAACAAATAGTAAACTCCAGTTGTGAGGGATCTGGAAACGTTCTCCTGATATAATTTAAATAAAAGTAATTTATGAAATAGTATTACTGCGGCGAAATAAACTGTCAAGGAGTAGCAAAGCTACACTTTTTGCAGCAGGGCTCCCTGATGGCGGCGGGATGACCTCGCTGCAGCTGCGGCACCCATGTGCAGGCACACACACACACACACACACACACATCTGTTTAATTCTCGTCACCCCTCGCTGTGCGGATAGCGGTTCCTGCTCGGTCGCCAGAAACAAATCCGCACCTCAACCGAACCCGCCGTTTATCGGATCTGGGTGACGGGACGTCCTTAAGCTCGGAAGACCCTGAGCGCGTGGCTGGCTGAGGATCGGGGCGGAAAGTGCTGAGCCGGGCCGCCGCGGGGATTTTGGCAATTACATTCGGCAAAGTGCGGCCGTGTCACGACCGGTCGACTCAGAAGCGGGCCGGCACTTCAGTTTTCGCTCGGTGACGGATTTCGGGGACGATTCCCGCGCGGCTTTAATAGAAAATCCCCTCTTTCCATTAAGCCCCTCCCATTTTCTTAAAAATAAATGTAAAACATGTGCCCAGGCTGAGGGGAATTTTATTCCCCTTGGTTGCTTTGCATCCACCTACTCTTTGGTATGATGTGCGAACCGCAGTCGAGCAAGGTCATTACTTTTCTGACTGTGGCTGATGAGCCTACCAACAATGGCGACGTGCCCTGATGAAACTTGGACGTTTGAGGTCGGCGCCCCCAAAAAACGGACAGCCCTGCATCTGTTTCAAGACTAGCGGACCGGAGGGAAGCACACCCGCGCAGGTGTGCTTCTGAGAGAAGTGGGGGGGAGGGTCTATCTGGGTCAACCATCTGGGGAGCTGCCAAGGCGTCGGTGAAATGGGCAGCTGACCATCACAGCTGGCCCCACAAATGTGTTAGTAGTGTGTGTGTGTGTATACGCATACCAGGTAACATCTGCATTGCCACCGCCCAGAGCATCTATCTAGCCCCGCCACCTGAGCCCTCATTATGTTCTCTGGTGAGCAGAGGACCTTTGTGTGCCTGCGTCAAAAAGCTTGACAATTTATCTGGCTGTAATTACATGGGAATGTGTGTGGGGTCGTATTAGCATACAGAGACGTCCTTCTCTGTGCATTCCCGTTTTCGTGAGCTAATTGACCCGGGACTGAGCCCAAGGCCTCTCCCACCTGGTTCCCTCTCACCCTACAGTCACAATGGCAGCTCAGGCTCTCCCGCGCTGCTCCTCTTTCGCCGTCTGCGGGGAGGATGATGACAGAGGTGCTTGAAAAAGTAGGCCACGGCGCGTTGCCTTCGTGAGTGCGCAAGACGCCTCGGCGCTCGTAAGATGAGAGGTGTTTGTGCAGACCAGACAAAGGGCCCCCGAGGACACGTGGGGACAGGCGGACACGTGACATTGGCGTGTCGATATCGCAGAAAGAGAGGGATGGATGTCTCCAAGGGGCCTTCTGGGATGTACTACATTTGTACACTTCAGCAGGTGGAAATCTGAGCCTAGAAACTTGCTTCACTGGCTGAACCAGCAGGGGGCGCCATTCTATCAGAGAGTATGGATGTCCGGCCCGCTAAGGTCACTATCACTGCTAAGGTTACTTTCACATCTAATGTCATCAATGTTAACGTCGCTATCACTCCTAATGTCACTATCAATTCAAATGTGACCATCACCACTACAGTCACTATAAATGCTTATGTCACTATCACCACTAATGTCACTATCACATGTAATGTCATCGATGCTAATGTCACTATCACTGCTAACGTCACAATCACATCTAATGTCTTCAATGCTAATTTCACTATCACTCCTTATGTCACTATCCATTGGAATGTCACTATCACCACTAAAGTCACCATCGCATATAATGTCACTATCAATGCTAATTTCACTATGAATGCTAATGTCACAATCTCCGCTAAAGTCACAATCTCCGCTAAAGTCACTATCACATTTAATGTCATCAATGCTAATGTCACTATCATTGCGAATGTCACGATCACTGCTAATGTTGCGATCATTGATAATATTGCGACCACTATTGTCGCTGTCACCGCTAATTTTGTCTATAACTGTTAATGTCACTAGGACTGCTAATGTCACTTTTACCGCAAATAATAACTATAATAATAACTAAAATAACTCACAATAATATCACAACCAATGTCATGCCACTATCACTCCATCAAAAGCAGACCATTTGAATAAGATAAATCATAGTTATCGGTGCCTCCTTCATGTTTTGATCACTGTTGATCGTATCTGGAGGAAGAGGCTTAACGCGACGTAACGTAAACAACCCCATGCTAGCTTTGTTGGGAGAACTGTGCCTTTAACTGGATGTAGAAATGAATTCCATCCAAAACAAAAGACTAGTGTTTCAGCGGAGGCTGAGGCGAGCTGATTGGTGGACGGCAGCTTTTTAGGGCAAAACGTGACCTGGATTTATCGGATCAGGCGAACAAACCAAAAACTGGACAGTTTGTTTGTTATTGGTTTGGCCAATCAGCATGCCGAGAGGGATTAGTGGGGCAAAGCTGGTGGAGATGGTGTGATGACAGCATGTAATCTGTGCGGAACAGTGGCTAATCCTGGAGAGGATGGCATAGAAACTGTCACTTAGGAGAGAATTCAATGTTCTGATTGCCTAATTTCACAAGGCTTTGGGATTTACTCGGTTGCTCAATCGAGGGATTGACTGACGGATGAGCTAACTAATTTCTTTAACATGCTAGCCCTCTCAACACTACTAGTTCACTGTCACAAACCATCTGCTGGTCCGGATTAGCATAGCCTGTCTCTGCACCGCTTGCCCCCCCTCCTAGCATACCTGGCAACACTACATATGCCTGTCGAATTAAATCCATTGCCACGACCCATTAACGGCACACTTTGCCAAGATCTCACTCAACAAGCGAGCCACGGTTTGTCAGGCCACTGGCAGAGAAAGGGTAGAGTTGTACTTTTTTGAGATTGTTATCATTCCTTGCTGCAGTAGCAAGACTTCATAAATTTGACTCCTGGAAGACTTGAGTGCTTTGGCTCAGAGTGAGGTTATTCTATTTTTTTTTTTTTTTTCATAATATATCAAACAGCCGATATATGCTAGCTGGTTGACAAGGCTATGTGCGAGCCACCCGGTTGGGTATTCACAAAGCCCAGGTAGCTTGGAAAAGAGCGAGGTCTGTGCATAGCAGAAGCCAATAAAGCAGCGGCGTCAACGACAGGGCAAGGTTCACCCCCCCTTGCTACTCCTGCTAGGGGTGGCGCCACGGGAACCTCGCGTGGTTTCAACTGGTCGTCGCGCCAAAGGAGCCCGGAGACTACCTCGAGCTAACCCCACGCTCCTTGTGTGGATCCAACTACCGCGGAGAGCGGTGGCGGGAAAGCGGCAACTCCGGTCTAAATTGGAAGCAACGGTCCCCCCGGCGGGTTGGTGTCGGTGTCAGTGTGCCAGGCCGTAAACCACAGAGGGGAGCTGAGAGGTGGGCAGACGTGCCTGTGGTGCTCTCCCCGTATCCTACCCACCCCCTTTTTTGTTTTTCCACTCTTCTACCAAGTCCTCTTTTTCTTATTGTTGTTATTGTCCGATTCACGCCAGCACAAACATGGCTGTTTCCTTTTCGTGTAAGGCGCGTAAATCTTTTAAGATCCAGTTTTATTTATTTCTCTCTCTCGGTGGCCACTGGCAGGAGATTGTGGTTTTCACCCTGAAGCCCTTGACTTCGAGTGTGTAATTACAAGTTAAAGGATTCCGACCAAAGTCCCGCTTTGATAAATACATAACAGTAGTATTGTGAAAACAACAAAGTTAAGCTCTGGAGGAGCAAGCGGTGAGCCTGCAGCCAATAGCAGAAGGTATTTTTAAACCCATTTTTCCGATCTGACCAAAATGAAATTGCATGTTTATTTGTTTAAGTTGTAATTTTAGCACACAAGCACACGAAAAGAGAACCTATGACCCATCTACGCCTGTCGATTTTGATTCTGCCGATGGAAACGCTGGGTAACCTGCCAGTCCGGAGGTGGCTCACCTTGGTGTGAGGAAACAGGAGCCCCAATATGATCTAGCCCGCGGGAGGTGCTTCCGGTCTGTTTTTGTTCGCAAACACGGTGGCCCTTGTCCAGGAGCACGCGGTTGCTTCATGATACTTTTCCACACAAAACAAAAAAAACATGTGTACTCCTGAACTTTCTTTCAGGCCACCAACTGAAAAGGTAATAACCACGTTTTCCAATTCCAGCCGGTAGAAGGTTCTGCCGTCTTCTCATGGTCGGAAGCGACGGAGAGGCGTCATGCTAAACAGAGACCAGGCGCTGCCGTGGTTATGATTTAATTTTTTTTTCATACGGCTACTGAGAAGTTCCAGAACACTCCTGAAATCCCCTTGTTGGTTGGTTAGGCCCCACAGGAAAACAAGGCCAAAAAATCTGGGGGCGGAGCTGATAAGTATTTCTGATACGGCGAAGCTCCCTGGCGCGGGAGCAACTCCAAATTACATTGGTTTCCAATGTTGTCAAAAGCCAGATGTTGACGGGTGGTACTGGTGGAAAAGGGTATGAGATATTGTGGTGGAAGCTGTGGATGACTAAAGCCCTAACATCCAAGTATGCCCCACCCAACCCCACCCTCAGCCAGATGGAAGGAGGAGTACAAATATGTGGTTGCTGCGAACAGGGCCAGCATACGGTAGACACCAGCAAAAGGGCAGTTGTTTTCTGGGCAGTCGGGCATCAGCGGAGTACTTCGAACCCAGCGACATTCAGGCACTAGTACGGCCCCGCAGACAAAACAAACCCGGGAGCTGCGCGGCAAACAGCTGGGTGGTGACGGAGTAAACAGGCAAATAGCATTTCAATCATTTTATGTGCGGCATGTCATGTATGCAGATGGTGGTAGAGCACATAGGTGTGGGTGGAGCTACCTTGTCAGAGGTGACAGCAATATAATTGGTCAGGAAACAGAAACAGAAACAATTGTAGCTAGCGAGGTAGTGTACCAGTGAGGGTACTATCCGGCAGCCGGGGACTCAACCTAAAGGGCAAGGGCCTCCAACTGAAGTGCAAGGGCGTCCATCTAAACAGCCATGGTCTTTTGCAGCATGAAGGACCAAATCTTCCATCTGAAGTCTCAAGGCCCCCAGCAGCATCAGAAAGACCAAGGCCTGTATTTGAAGGACAGGGGCCTCCGGCTACATGGAAAGAGCTTCCATTTGAAGAGTAAGGCCTCCATCTGAAGGACCAAGGTCTCCAGCAGCATATCCAGAATCTCCATCTAAGTGACCAGGGCCACAATCGACAGGAAAAGGGCCTCCATCTAATTGGTAAGGCCTCCATCTGAAAGGTCAAGGCCTCCGGCAGCATGGCCAGAACCTCCATCTGAAGGAACAAGATTGCTATCTAAAGGGCCACGGCTTTAAGCAGCGTGGCCAGGACCTCTATTAGCACGACTCTGGCGGCTCCCCCTTCCTGCACATCTATGCAAGGTGGCCACCAGCAGAACAGTGAGTCCAGGCGAGGCGCCCGGTCAGTCGAGCAGCCTCCCCGACTCTTCACCGCCATTCTCCCAACCCCAAACCCCACACACAACCTTTGGATTGCCAGTCCAGTCCGGCAGGAAGGGCCCGAATAGAGTTTGCGCTTTAGCGGGCTGACGTTCTAACCATTAGTTCCACAGGAAAACAGTCAATAGACAAAGTAATTTGCCGGCAGTTCGGAGTTAATGGCTGACAAGTCAAAGTTGAACAGTTCTCTTTGCTCTGTTCGATGTGAAATCCGCTGAAGCCATCCTCTCTCCGATATCTCCTCGTAGAATAACGGGATACTAATGACTGGATAACAAAGTGCTTTCCGCTCTTCTCTCTGGTCCTGTTGCACCGGCAGAGAAAGATTCACAGCCATTACACTGCCGTGCTGCGTTGGACATCTCTCTCGTTGTTTGATTTTTTTTTTTTTTTTTTTTATAGCCGGCAGAGGCCACGGTTACATAAGGGTTACTATTTTGGTTTGCCGGAGAACCCTGACGACTGATGGGAGGCCAAAGAAGACTTTTCAGCCGCTGCCGCATCGCTAATGGATACTTTCAGAGACAATATGAAAGTTTAATCATTCGGGTTTTCCCTTTTTTTCGTCCTGGCTTGTTTGATTCCGGTAATTACTTTAATTCATTCATTCATTCTTTTACACCACACATCCTGCACTCCTGGATGGTGGGGGAGCAGCTGCCTAGCCTAGCCTTCACCCAGGACCAATCAGTCGATAGCAGGGGAACATCTAGAGACATACAAGTATTCACCCTCTCCTTCTCATGTCACATGAGCATCACCATAGAACATAACTTGTATGCCTCTCAAAAAGAGGCTTACGGTGTTCACCCTGTACTTTGCGTCACACAGATTATACAACCATTTACTCATTCCCATATCTGGACAATTTAAAGTCTCCAATGAACGTCCAACATGGTGGAGACAAGAGAATCTGGAGGAACCCCACGCAGACACTGGGAGAACATGGAGTCATGGGCAAAGAAAGGGTGAAGCCAGGCTGAAGCGCTGACCACTACTCTACAGTACCCATTTCCTCAATAAACAAATATGATTGAAGTTGTTAAATCCTATCACCATCTCTCTTCGTTCGCCCCGGTGTCTATTTTTGTCCCCGCTCTACCTCCGGGGACGAAATTGGCAAAGTGACATTGCGCGCGCTACTGAGTCAGCACGACGGCGACCCCAGATCGCAACACTTCGGTTATTCTCGGCGTGTAAAAGATCGCAGAGGTGTCAAACAATCCCCGTAAGGTACGTGACTGGCGGAATACTGGATTTTAGGAACGGGGAGCTGCACGTCACAGCAAGAACGTCCCCGGTTTGAGTCCCGACGGGGTCAACCCCGCGGTCCGGAATTTAGGATAAGCAGTAAAGTTTAGGTTATGAACAGCTTTGACCCGTCGCTGGAATGTTGGCAGCAAATTGCGTGACGTCATGCGGTGCTAAATTTTAGATAATCCGATCTCCCGACCCGATCTGTGGAGTGGCGCTCGCGGCGCGACCAATTAGACAGGACCTCCTCCATCATCTTCCTCTCAGCATCATCGCTTCACTCACAGACGCCAAATCAATTCAAGCAGGCTCATGGCTTGTACTGCTGCTGCTGCATGTGTGTGTGTGTGTGTGTGTGTGTGTTTGTGTGTGTGTGTGTGTGTCATGCTTGGTGCCGGGGCATTGGCGGGACAGAGCAGCGGCAGATGTGAGAGGTAATTTGGAGCCCTGAGAGACGCTCTGCAAAATGTTACAAAGCATTATGGGTAGCTGTGCCGTCATTGAACTTGACCGGGCTTCAATGACACCACAGTTTGCCCCCCACAACACACACACACACAATGTACTGTGTTACTGCGGGACAGATAAATGCAGAACACGCCAGGGGTTAGTCACAGAACACCAGGGTTGATTTCATTCAGCTTTAAGTGTGAATAAACACTTCATTCATTCATTCATTCTTTATCTACATGGGATGCCTGGACAGATACATAGCTGGCCAGACAGAATGACAGACGCAGATACACACACATGTATAGTCTATCCCTTACTGTGATACGTATGTAGGTGACAACACAGAAACACACACACTAACACGTTCATGTGCGTGCACGCAAGCAAACACATTGCTTAACCCTATTAAACGATGTGCAGATTCATGTACACGCATGCAAGCTTGCATACACGCACGCACGTGCACAAACACAGAATGAAACAGACAAACATTCCAGCATGGACACATATAGCGTACCCTTTACTGTGATACGCATGGAGGTGCCAACACCCACCCACACACACACACACACACGCGAGCAAACGCCCGAATGCAAATTCATGCGTTCATTCATTCGCTCATTATCGACATGGGATCCGACCGCTGTGATTGGCCGAGAGGCATGGGCACCAGTCCTGACCGACAACCATCACATAGATGTACAATGAGCCCCAGATGAAGGGCTGTGATTGGCTCAGACGCGGCGGTCACATTATTTGAAGAACCTGCTGGTATGGAGGTTAGGTGAGGACAAGTGTCTGTGTGTGTGTGTGGCTGTGTGTGTGTGTTATGTGCCTTTCACTGGAGGACTCAGATGGTGAACGGCGAGCGTCGGTGTGTGCAGAGGCCGAACTGTGCGGGCGCGGTGGTCCGGTCGCAGGCGGCTCCCGCTATGGGCCGCCGTTACATAACGCCCCTACACGTGCACGGCAACCATGACATCATCCAATGGAGACGGGCGCTTTGGGGGGAGCTGGGGGGGTGAAAGGGGCAGCGGTGGCGGGCAGAAGGGGGCAGAAGGGGCAGCAGTGAGCAAAGGCAGACAGGCTGCTGGCAGCGGCCTTCCTGACATGAACAGACAATGAGGTCATTGGTCGCCAAGGCCGATATTTTGTTGTTGCGGCGTGTTGTTGGGGGGGGGGGGTCTCACCGCGGGCTGTTCGACGATGACGATGATGGTGAAGACTATGAGAATCTTCGGCCCGCATGTCATGGTGCCCTGGTCACATGACTATAAAAACCTTGTAAATAAAACCGAACGGATGGAAATAATTAAAGTACTAAATAATAACGAAGCACTAACAAATTTTAAAGTACTCAAACAAGACGATCAGTCGCGCATCGTGGCAAAAGTTTCTAAAAAAAAAAAAAAGCCAAAGCCGTTAAACCTGACCGTAACACATTAATAGCAGTGCTATAATGGGTCTATAACGCAATTCATCTCACCTCGAGGGGTAGAAGCCCTCTCTGTTTTATTCATTAGATGGGTTTTCAAAATTTTACAGATATATCAAGTTTCCTTATAAGTAAAAAAAACAATGTGGGTAAAATGACAGCGCGCTATCTCTCCCTTCAGTCGACCTTAGATTATTGATAAAGACTAACATGATCAGCACGAAAGTATCCGTGCTAAGTCGCATCTGCCCATATGAGAACACACACATACACACACACCGGGGCTAACCATGGGTGCATAATGTCATCCGACTGCTCAGAAGTGCGCTTTTAACCTACCGGCAAATTTTCTGTCATTTTCTTTTCCTTTTTTTTCCCCTTTCTCGGCATGCAGCGGTCGAGCAGAGGCCATTTGTCACTTTATCCCATCAATTTTTCAGATATCGAACGCGCTCGTCCATTTACGTGCAGCGGCTCCGCGTGCATGCATAGGATGCTCCGCGCTACATAGGATTTAAATGGAGTGTGGGCGGATGGGGATGAGGAAAGAGGGAAGGGGGGGGGTTAAAAAAAAAAGCCATCACGGTGGGGGTGGGGGTGGGGGGGGCATGCACGCTCTTCAATACTTCAGATGTTTTCTTCGCCTGAGGATGATGGGATGAAGGCGTCGTACAATTACACTAATAGCTGCATAAAGGGCATCTCGTTTTGATACTTTATTTATTGTGACCTATGGCACTGCGGGTAAATTGGATGTAAAATATCCCCCCCTCCGGCCCCCCTGCCTGCCACCGCCCCCCGGCGACCACCCCCACCCCAGCTTTCTCCCGCAGAGAGGGCGAGCTAGCCGCGGGAGGCCGCCTTTGATTGACGGTAGCTGAACGGCGCCCGCTGCCAGTCGAGCCGCATTCTATTGGATGCTAATTACCGGAGCTATAGTGTTACTGTGCAGGGCAGGGATGCCTATGTTTCTTGAGAAGGTTTTTTTTTTTTTTGCCCCTAAATCGATGTGGCGCTTGGGAGGAGGGCGAGGCATCCCCTCAGTCAGGCGGTAATCCGAGTCCGCCGTCCAATCTGAGGGGACTCATCTCGGATCTGAAGGATGAAAACATCCCTTTGTGAGAAAGCTGGTAGTTAGTGCCAGCCTTGCTTCTAGGCTAGCCACGCTGTCATAGGCTAACTCTGCTGACGGATATAACGCAATTCTAACTCCATGTCCCTTCATTAGTGCATGATAGTAGCCTCGTATCTTCTCCCAAGTCCTTGAGCTTTCTCATTTGCATATGAATATTAAACCTATTATTGTAATATATAATCTGTTAGCATGTAACTGGTATTAGCAGTGATAGACCATTCCACCCTCCTTACAAACATCATCCCCTCGATCTCTAGCACACTTTCTCTCTCTCACTCTCTTCTATCGGTCAAGGCAGGTTGCCTATATCCAGCTTGGATTTGTTCAAGATTCCCACGCTGGTAAAAGGCATTGTTTCCTCGCCACCGGCGCCAAGTGTGCTCTCATTGGGGGGTGAAATGCTCGGATTCTGGAGATCACATGTGTCGAACTCAAGTCCCGCAGGCCAAATGTGGACCACCGTATCATTTTATGTGGCCTGCGAGAAATTGTCCAACAAATTGTCCAAGAATTAAAAGGCGAATGTTACATATGCATATAACACTTTTGGATTTGAATGAGTAATAAATTCAGTTATTTACCATTAAGGAGTAGTTACATCTATTTCACATTACATTTGGTTTCATGTCGTTACATTTATACTTAGTTACATTTAGTTACATTTATACTTTTATCACTACATATTGCCCTTTGAGGACAACCAAATTTTCTGATTTCAGGCTATTTCAATCATATACTATGCTATATATCTACTTTTACTGCTATTTTTCCATAATAATCTCCACACCCTCATCACATTTGGCCGTGTACGGGCGACCCAGCTCCAGTTCGGTATTCTTAAAAAAGAGAAAAAGAAAAAGAGAGAGAAACAGGAAGTGGCCGGACCAAAATAACCGTCCTTGCTGTGAAAAAAAATAGGAAACTTCGGCATATTGGTGACCATCTTGACGTCGGTGCGCTGCCAGCCAACCAGCTGGAGTGCGAGGAAAATGTGGCTGTGTGAGCACGGCAGTGTGCGAGTGTGTGTATGTGTGTGTGTGTTTGGCAGGGCCAGTCAACTTCATTCACTCCTTATATAACATGGGGGGGGGTCATTCCAGAAAAATGTGACAGCGAACTCATGCCATGACGCAGCCGTGTTGGAAGGTTGAGCTGCGGGGAGAAACATCACAACGGCACGTCTTCACTGCTTCTCAGTCCGTGACACACACTAACACACACACGTCTGGACTCGTAGCGACCTACAGCCAATTACTGTTGAATAAACAGCGCTGATGGATGTGAGAGCACGGCAGCAGGCGGCTGGTGTGTCGCTCCACCTGTGTTTTCTTTTAAACATTCCTCACCATTCAGCTTCAGTCACCGGAGTGATTTCAGTCCCAGCTTCACACGCATGCACACACACTTTCGGGAAAGAATACGCAAAGCCTTAAATGAATAAATCTGAGAACACCTCAAGCATTTGAAGGGTTGGTTCAGTTAAATGTCTTTTTGAGTCAATAAAATTATTATATTGCTGGTTCTTCTTTCAATTTTCATGTTATTTAATTTCTAGCCTCGATCGAAAGAATTTAAAGCATTTTTATAAAAAAAAAATTAAAAAAAAGAAAAAAAAAATTCTCCTTTTAAGAAGAATTACGTTATTTTCTATAAAAATAAAATTCCAGATATTTACAAGCCGTCCGACGCCACTTTTATTGTTTTGTTTTTCCCACGATGAATAAAGGATCTAACAAACCAGGGCTTGTTTACATGCGGCGGCCATGACGGTTTTGGCCGTGGCAGCGTAGGTGTAACCCACCTCTTTCCGCCCATTCCATTCACTCACCCTTCATTCTGCCTCTGTGCACACAGAAGGGGAGCTGTCCG